>NC_090746.1:41461464-41476464 GCF_036898095.1 Palaemon carinicauda | reverse complement strand
CTCCTTAAAAGCCTTAATATCTTAAGTCTTTCGAATGTTTAATGGGAGCTTATGGTAGTCTCTAGTCTAGAGCCTATAGTGGACATTCATCTAGGTTCCAATAATTTGAAACAATCTGCAACTATTCTCGTGTCAACAAGATTTGTTGGCTGCACAATATGTAGCAATTCGCCTAGGTATTTTGGACGTCTAGTTCTGATAACTTGATGGGTTATTGTACATATTTTAGACTTAATTCTCGCTTTAATGGCAGCCAGTGTCAAATAATTAGTATAGGAGTGATTTTTTTCTTGAGGTGACATACCTTTTATCAGTCTTGCTCCTCTGCATATTATTTTTTGTAATTTCTTTGGTTGCACTTTTGGTAAATGGTAGTAGATGGAGTTACAGTAGTCAGTCCTGGTAATAACACAGTTTATCACAAGTTTCTATACAGAAAGTTCATCCAGATACTTCTTTATAAGATGATAAGCAGTAGTTTTTACTACATTATTTATTTGAGCATTGCAAGGCAAGTTACAATCAAGAGATTCGCCTAGATCATGAACTTTACTAGATATCGGTAGAGTTGTTATTCATATTTATTTGTATTTCACTTAAGTTTCTTACGCGGGTTTTCTTTCCAACTACCATAAACTTAGTTTTATTTTCATTTAATTTTAGTTGTTTGATTTCCAGCCATTCCTTAACACTGGCAAGAATTCAGTTTAGAGTTATGGGTCTTTGCAGCGTTCCTTTGGGCCCTGGTTATACTTGCTTTATATCCCTCTACTTTACCGCCGCTCCTGCCTCCTTTCTTGCTCTTACTGTCCGACCTCTTTTAACCTCCACTTCATAGTGTAAGTGCAGGGTTTTCCCCTATTTGCACAGCAGCTGAATGGCTTCGCAGGCCTAAATGCTTTGTTACATGGCCCAAACGCAGAGAAATTCTTCTAAAAATCACAACTCATGATTTACCAATGCAGTTGGCATTTGAAATAAATTAAAAATGTTTCAAGCTTTTAATTAACACATTACTCAAGCTGAAAAGTCAATTTTCCAATATGAAAATGCTTCAGGGAAACAACAATAGACCCTGCGATGAGAAGAAAAGAGAATTGGAATCCCATATGAAAGTAAAAAAAAAAATTTAAAGCATTAAGTAAACGACACATAGAACGTTATTCAACTGTAAAAAAAAATTCAAGCAGACCCCGTTCTAAAATACAGAAAAAATAATCTGTAGAATTAATATCAGAGTAGCTTAACTTGAAGAACTCTAAAAACTTTTATGGACAAATACAGAGCAATTCAAACTTTTACAATCAATCCAGTTCGGTTTTCAAAAAAATTTAATTTCAAGCTATATTAGTATTAACCCAGTTACCGAAGTGTTGGCAGAGAAAAGGGATTACACTTCAGTATTTACGATGCATTGCGATGTGAATTCATTTGCTTTATTCAGATAACTATTATCTATTGCGAAGAAAATTCAGATAGGATAGGTTTTCAAAGAGCTAGAGCTATGCGCAACACTAAATTTCAGGGAAAACGAAGGAACCTTCACACAATCAATGGGGAAAAACGAAAACAATAGGACCCAGGTCCACTACTATAGCAACACATACAGTGTCTAACTATATTTTCCAAAAATTCGACATAAGAGGGCTAAGCGATAAACTAAATACTAGAAAAAAGAAATACTTCCAAAACTATGGAATTTTAATTAACGAAAATTTGAAGATTTATGCTTCAACAGAACTTCTTTAAATTATTAGAATAGAATTGATAATCGCAAGAGAGTTATACCTTATACCATCCTATGACACGAGTACAAAGCAATTAGATGATATATACTCATCATTATCATCATCATCATCTCTTCCTACGCCCATTGGCACAAAGGGCATCGGTTAGATTTCGCCAGTCGTCTCTATCTTGAGCTTTTAATTCAATACTTTTCCACTCATCATCTACTTTCAGCTTCGTAGTCCTCAGCCATGTGAAGCACAGCTGAACGCTTGGTGAGCTAATCTCTCTTGGGAAGTTCGAAGAGCATGCCCAAACCATCTCCATCTACCCCTCATCATGATCTCGTCAGCATATGGTACCCGAGTAATCTCGTTTATATTTTCATTTCTAATCCTTTTGTGGCATTTAACTCCCAATATCCTTCTGAGGGCTTTGCTCTCAAATTTACTAAATCTATAAGAGGTTGTTTCATTGTCATACCATGACTCATGTTCATAGAGTAACACCGATCTCACTCAACTGATAGTCTGATTTTTATATGTAATTTCAGGCGACTTGATTTCCAAATTTTACTTAACGTAGCCATTGTCTGATTTGCTTTTTTTTTTCAATTTTGGTTCACTACACTCTAATTGTAAATACCCTGTATTGAAGATCATAGTTCCTAAATACTTAAATGATTGCAACTCATTAATCCTTTCTCCTTCCAATGATATTTCATTTTCCGTTCCATACTACGTTCTTGTCATCTCTGTCTTTCTTCTATTTATCTTCAGCCCAGCCTCGTGTGAGATTTTAATGCATTCTAGTAAGCAAGCATTGCAAATACTGTGGTGTTTTGTTAACCAGGACAGCACCATCAACACAACCTAGGTCTGCTAAATTTCTATCACCAATCCAGTCCAATCCTTCTCCACCATCTCTGACTGTTCTAGCGTTTCAAAATCCATGAGGAGGATAAACTAACATAGGGGACAACATATCATCTTGGAGTTCTCCACTGTTTACTGGAAATTCCTTTGATAAGACTCCATTAACATTAACTTTGCACTTGCTATGCTCATGAACAGAGTTAATTAAATTTACATATTTTATGAGGAATTCCAAAATAACGCAGGCCTCTCCAAAAAATTAGCCAGTACACACTATCAAAGGCTTTTTCGTAGTCCACAAATTCCATCAAAAAGGGAGTTCTATATTCTACGAATTGCTGTACAACATGTCTCAAAATGAAAATTTGGTCATTGCAACTTCTACCTACAATAATATAATCTATGACAGTAATTACTCCACTGCAAAAGTACTATTTCATTAAAGATCTTCACTGAAAAATATGCAATGGCCGAGCAATTATATCTCACATGAAACTAGTTCATAATAAGGGGCCTTTGTTTATTATAGAAAAATACGTTGATGAAACGAATGATTTCTGTACCATGTATAGAAACTTCAGCTCATAGAAATGCACACTAAAAATAATTATATTTTACATGTTACATGTGAAACATTAGCAAAGATATCAACAAATTACTAAACCAAAAAGAGGAACTACAGAAGTAAACATCCATATTATTTTCATCAAATCGAGTGGAGTATACGAAAAAACATGTTTGCCTTGTTATCTTCAGAAGCCTAACATATTTTCATATTAATCGGCAACCAGTCAAGATCTCTCTCTCTCTCTCTCTCTCTCTCTCTCTCTCTCTCTCTCTCTCTCTCTCTCTCTCTCTCTCTTAAGACCTGGCCCTCATAGATCGGGTAAAATTTTACTCTAAATGCTGTAAATGACTGATTACTGATTTACGTATATATATATATATATATATATATATATATATATATATATATATATATATATATATATATATATATATATATATATATATATGTATATATATATATATATATATATATATATATATATATATATATATATATGTTATACATCAACATTTAACATAATATATTAACATTAGAAATCCATTCTTTCCAATTCTCCAAATTCTTCAAAGAGATGAAATTATATGAACCCACACGAACTTGAAATTAATTTCCTTAAACACTCATCTATGAACCTAAAAAATATAATTTCATCGCATGGCCAGATCAAAGGATTTTATACCAATGCACACGACGCTGGATGTTTATCTTTCAGTTGTAGGTAGCAAAAGGATTTCCAAATTGAATTAACTGATGTTAACAAAGTCTCTGGATCTGTGAGTGCGCGTGTATGTGTGTCTGTTTATTTGTGCGAGAAGCGCAAGCATGAATGCGTGTGTATTAACGTAATTTAAACGCGTACCTTGATTTCATTTCTGTATAGATGTTAATATTACACGAGTAAACTTTGGTATGATATACTAATAAATAATAGTTTGTCATTACAAAGTAAATAAATCAAAGAGTAACAAAATAATTATGCTAGCTAATGACTAGAGAGAGAGAGAGAGAGAGAGAGAGAGAGAGAGAGAGAGAGAGAGAGAGAGAGAGAGAGAGAGAGAGAGAGGGATAAAACGGCATACCTTCAATTTTAACAGATCGACCCTTAGGTTCTCCTGGAACGTGCAAATGAATAAATCGTGGTATCGATCAAGTAAACAAAGGGACAAGACAAAACGGTTAAAAATACAGGACCTGAACCTTTCAAAGCCGCAAACCTTTGCATCTATATAATATTCGAGTTCCCGACCATAAAGGAAACAAGACAAATTGTTTCACTTTTGGTTGTATTAAATTAAGTGATCAAAAGGAAAAAGACAAAACAAAAATATTTCTTGAAGGGATCTGTACATAAAAGACCATCAACGGTCTAATTCGTTGTTTCTCTTTTACAACATGTATTGTGAAGAATTTATATAATTGTCAACAAACGCTGTCCAAATAAAATTCTAAATAAATGAGCTTTACTTACAGTATTTTACATTCTGCGTCAGACCTTCAAAATGTAACGGGAAACAAAATAATTTCTCCCTTTGCACATAAACAAAAGCTCTCTCAATATCCCCGGTATTGATAACGCTTTTAACTATCCTTTAATGATATTCCATAGGTGTTCATCTAATTTATAATGGTATCTTTTAAGAAGCTCTTTAACTATATGAGTTGAAGTACTAAAATTAATTCCATACTTTGCCAAGATGCCCAGACCTATGATACTTGGAGAAGTAATTTTTATTCATCATAACAGCTATCTTATTTTCCAACTGCTAATTTTGTTGAAGACTTGTCATATATTTCTTTACAAATATTATCCGAATTATAAGGAATTAACAATGATTTGTCAAATTATCAGGATTAACTGAATTATGTAAGTATTTGATTACCTAATATCACTGAAAATATAGGTTTCGTTATTTCCAGTGATACTGATATTATTAGCCCCGCATTCCTAATTTTAATAACAATTATGATTTTATCCATTATGCCTATAAAGTGTTTAAAACGAAAATTATAATAATGTTCATGAACCCCTCTTTCATACATCAAAATACGTTGCGTATATTGGATAAAGATTAATTTATTGAATAAAGGTACAAAATTCCTTTATATTGAAGTGGCTCGGCTAATTCCCACTTCGCAAATTTATTTTTTAAAGGAATGTATCCATATTCTGCCGCTCCATGGAAGGCTCCAAATCAACTGTACTTCTTTTCATGGAATGTTTTCCTATCTGACTTTTTTTCCAAGGAAAATCTCAACTTGATCCCTTTTCAGGAGAAATTTGTAGCGATATTTCTTTTTCCAGAGAAAGTCTCAACCTGATAGCTTCTATCAAACACTTTTCAACAGTGGGACTGTTTATGAGGAAGCAGCAAACCCATTTAAAAATGGATGAAAGCTAATAAATGAGTTGTTATAATATTTGTTTTTATTAGATATTACTTTTATGTTTTTTTTTTTTTCCGTCATTGTTTTGTTTCCCCCTGTTACAGCCACTGGCATTTTATATTATTCTCTTCCGAATAGGGTTATACTCTGTTTAATCATAACGATGATAAAACTAATGGTAATATATGGCAGGGATAGCGATGATTATCTTTAAAAGTTTATTAAATGGACACAAATAATTTAATCATTTGTTTCCACAACCATACACTGTAATTAATAATTTAGATTAATCATTTTGCTCACTTGATGGATGAACAAACTTCTATTCATATGAGGTTGCCCTATATTTTTAGGTGACAAGTTGTAAATTTTTGTCTGGATTTCATCTTCTTGAATGAAAAATAATCTTGATTAAATTGTTGGCACTCTCTTGCAAGGTATTTAGCAAATTCTTATTCATTTGCTACACAATAAATAAAACCTGATAATTGAAGATGTCATTGAAAATTAGTTTACAGCTACACCAGTCCCCTTAAGTGTATCCATAATTGCACCGTCGTTAAACAACGATAAAGCTAAAATTAGTTTCTGCTGTTGATATACTGTATGTTACATAACTACAAAAGAGAAGCTATTGTACGTAAACGCTTTACGACTCTTGTCACTTTATATCTTTCCTAAAGTTATTATTTCACAAGTAATATTCACTATTCCACCCGATATCTCTAGGATAAAATGACACCATCTCAAGATTTCAAAAGATAGTACCAGGGGGACGAGATGATTGAAATTCATTACTGTGAGTGTTTTATAACGTTTAATCAGCAACAGGTTCCAGACACTACACATATCTTACAATCAATGACCAGCTCCCCTTGTGTTATGTGATATTTTTATAGCATAAGTTTACTTTTCAGCAAACAAAAGAAATACTCATAAAATAAACTCCAGTAATGCTTTTTATGATACAGCTACCGAGCTTCATTCACCAAAGGAATTCGTTAATTATTAAAAGCACAGAAGAACAAAAGAACAAGAGAATCAAAGAACCACGGAGTCAAATATATATATATATATATATATATATATATATATATATATATATATATATATATATATATATGTGTGTGTGTGTGTGTGTGTGTGTGTGTGTATGTATGTATGTATGTATGTATATATATATATATATATATATATATATATATATATATATATATATATATATATATATATATATATATACATATTAATTGACTTTTGTACCGATGCCTTTTTCCTTGGCCTTTTTTACTAAGATCTTGAAAACTTTCTTTCTTGGACTTCTACTTTCCTTACCAAGACACATCGATTCCCATCAATGAAATTAGGATATAGTTAGATTTCAGTGCAAAGAGTTATGAAGGCCTTCACTGTTTTTCAACACTCTATGAGATTTCACCAGATTTACACAAAACGTTATATATGAGTTATACTGAATCCATTTCATCATATAATGCTTACCAGCACAGTTCTTATCACAAAAACCGTCGATATATTCTTCAGTAATAAACAACAAAATAGATTCTAAGAAAACAAATGCCTTCCACGGTACATCCAGTAGTACCAACATTTTCTCTATAATGTCAGAAGCAACAAACTCAAAAGATACATGAATTTTCTCCCTGATGTTTCAGGTCCTACCTCGGTCAAGAATACATGATTTAGAAAAAAAAGAATGGACAAAAAAGCTATATCAAAACTTTAGGTAACGAGTATATTTTATATATGCTAAAACAGACATTCTAATTCTAATAATGACAGGAGAGCAATCACACTCCATGTAAATAAAATATATGCTTTCAACGGAATAAAATTCTTTTCGGAAACACATTTTCGTTTCTCTGCTTCAGCATCTTTTTTGAAAGGGCAAAATTTAGACACGACAAGTCACACCTGTCAACATGCATCCTAAATCCCAATTCCCTTGCCAAAAATACGCAACATTTCCTTATACCTGAGATGTTATTTTTTAAAGAAATTTCTCCTTAAAATATATCTTGGGAAGCTGTCATATCTGTGATACTCAGTGCATTTTACAAAATTAAAGATTATAGGAATTGATAGAATATTTAAAAATGATAAATCATCTAATAATTAATGCAGAGATGCGGAAATAAACAAATATAAATAATTCAGATTAAAGGTGATGATTAATAATTCAAGCTCCAAAAGATGATATTTTCATCGAGGCCAAATCATTACGTAACACCCAAGTACAGAAAAGCAGCATATTATCTTTTCTAAATATTTCCTCCGTTTCTACTGGATACAACTCTCTCTCTCTCTCTCTCTCTCTCTCTCTCTCTCTCTCTCTCTCTCTCTCTCTCTCTCTCTCTCTCTCTCTCTCTCTCTCTCTGAATCAATACTGGAGCCAGCCTCGTGCTCCGCCATCCTTGTCTTCATATAAAAGTCCAAGAAAGTAATCGGACATATTTCAAGCATAGTCGAACAGAAATCGCGAGAGAGAGAGAGAGAGAGAGAGAGAGAGAGAGAGAGAGAGAGAGAGAGAGAGAGAGAGAGAGAGAGAGAGAGGCGTTAATGTTTTAGTCATATTCGACCGAATTAGACGTGTGCTTTGTCGATTTCTTTGTTATATACCTATCATTTCAAAAAATTCTTTTCGGCATTGTACTAAAACGAAGATAGACGAGTGAATAGTATCTAATCCATATTGCTATACGGGAAAAGTGGATGTGGGCATGAGGTTCATTGCGTGCGTGTAGGAGAGCTAGACAAAGTCATGGTGAAGTTTATATTTTACAAGACTTAAAATAATTTTGGATTTTCCAGCTTGAGCTGCATATTTCCTGAAACTCCCTGTTTCATTTTACAATACTGGATACTTGGTAATTGCCGAAACCATTGATTAACACTTTTATTCACCTTTGTTTGCTCTTTTCAATTTGAATATTTGCTCTTTTGTCAAAACTTCATATCATAAGAAAACGAGAGGTGATATTCCAGGTTTACAGTACTTCGTATGAGAATAAAAGAACAATACGAACTGGATTATCAAAATCCGAGGATGAGAGAATTCACGGGAAATTACACCATAAACAATATTGCTACTACTAACAGAATCATCCTTATATATCCTTCGAAGGATTCCAAGATATTGTTTTTTACGAGTGTACTCTTACATTAACCTTCAGTATAATTAAAGCAAAGCTGACCCCATTTTTGTAATGCTCTTTTCACTAACAAGAGGATTTAGATTTCATTCGTGTAACGAATACTTTCAGGATACTAGTTAAAGGATGAAATTTGAAAAATAATGACCTCCACAAAATAAAATGCTCATGAAATTTTTCAGAAACTTCCCATGGCAATCCTCACCTCAATCATCATGACTACAATCCCAAATTAACAAAGAATCTAGATTAAGAGTTCATAAAATCTTATCTACGAGTAATTTGAAATGTACTTGACACCGATTAATTATTACACTTCAGTGAACTCCCGTATTGTTTGAATAATCCTTTAAATACATGAAAATTATGGAATGGCATAACATAACATGGGGAAACCCTTCACCCAGATAACTATGAAAAAATGTTATTGCAAAATCTATTGATCTGATGAAACTCTGTGTGAATGTTCTACATAAAAAATATACAATTTTTTCCAAAAGTATCAATAAAACATATGTGCAGTAAAAAAAAAGCCGTGTCTATATTGTGTTCTAGATATATTCTTATAACCAAACAACATACCATTGGTTTTCTGATAATAACAATAACATAGTTATAAGAAATTATACGTAGCTAAGAAACGAACATTGGAGAATCAGAGTAATAATCAGATACTTTTGCTAAAGGATTCGACAAATATAACGTAGTGAAGACTAAACGTCAATGCCATAGAATTGATCATTTTCAGTTTCAAAACTAGATATTAATCTGAAATCATCCTGATTCTATGGGTACATGGCACAACGTGACTAAAATCTTATTTAGAAAAAAAAAAAAAAAAAAAAAGTAACTAGGTTTCAAGTTTCACTCCAGGAGAGTTGGCTGCGATATACTCGACATTTTTTTTTTCTTTTTTAAATAAAATTTTTTTCACATTGTGCCATGTACCCATAGAATCATGATTATTTCAGAGGAATATCTTTTTTCCAAACTTGAAATTATTAATTCGTGGCATTGTTTCGATTCAGTTATCATAAATGAATTTATAATTGACATATTTCCCAAAGGTAGAATTCTATATAAGATGCCATTGTGGTTGATGTTCATATTGATTGAAATCATGAATGTTAGCGATAGATATTCTTATACATATATATCTAGAAATACGTAGATACGTATACACACACACACACACACACATATATATATATATATATATATATATATATATATATATATATATATTTATATATATTTATATATATATATATGTATATATATATATATATATATATATATATATATATATATATATATATATATAATATATATATATATATATATATATATATATATATATGTATATATATATATATATATATATATATATATATGTATATATATCACTAGCGGATCCAGGGAGATCGCACGGTTCACGACCCACCCTTTTTTAAGAAAAAAATTTGACTGTTAAACTTCGGGTTTTCAAGAAGAAAACGTTTGACTGTTAAACCTTGGGTTTTAAAAAGAAAGTTTAACTTAAACTCGGGGTTTTCAAAAGAAAGTTTGACTCAAGCTTAGGATTTTCCCAAAAAAAGTTTGACTGTTAAACTCGCCATATTGATGGAAAATATTTATATTGTCATTACCTGTATTTTCATGTTTCATCCTTTATTAAGTTATTTTGCTTTTTAAAAGTTTTCCTACGATTGCCCTTTTGCTTAAAAGTCAAAAACTATTCATGATTCAACATTTCAACGTGAATCTATGATAGTCAAAAGTGTTGGTGTCAATGCTATTTTAATTACAAATATGTAGAGTAGGGTTAATGTGAAGTCTTATCCCCATCAATGGACAAGTGGTTAAAGATTATTTTTATATTATATTGACTCATACATAGCCGTTTAAAAATCCTATTATACCCTTATTAGTGACCCATAGCTATTTTGAAATCATAAACTGTTTGTGGTTGAATGCATGAAAGTCACGTGTTTAGGGATAATATCATTAATAGCCCTTTAGTTGAAAATTTCTGAATCGTTTATCATGCGCAATAGACAAGTATAGGTTCAACAGAGTGGGATTCAGATTAGTTTTCTAGAGTTATTTTTTAGGCCAGAGTGAATTCAATATAAATACACACACACACACACACACACACATATATATATATATATATATATATATATATACATATATATATATATATATACATATATATGCATATATATACATATATATACATATATATACCTATATATATATATATATATATATATATATATATATATATATATATGCATGTATACACACACATATATATATATATATATATATATAAATATATATATATATATATATATATATATATATATATTTATATATATATATATATATATATATATATATATATATATATATATATATATATATATATTTAAGGAGAGAGAGAGAGTTTATGGTTAGTGATTAGATGAATTATAATTTCATTACTTCTTTTTCATATTTTTTTTTTTCAACTCTGCAGGTGTCCCTTGGAAATATATGAAGGTTATATTTCATGGAAAGGAGCGAACTTTCTTATGAGCATTTCACTCGTATTCATTGATTTGACATTTGAGGAGATCTTCTCAAGATGACTGCTAAATTGAGACTCGCTAATAAACAAGAACCGATTACTACACAGTCGTAACCATTTTACATTACTATCATTATATTAATCACAAAATAATAAATAGTTATTCTGTATCAGTATCAAGGAGAATTTCATATCAAAATATATTTTTTCAAAGTCAAAATAATAGGGAAGATCGTAGAATATAATTTTTTTTAGATATAGACTATAGTCACACACACAATTTTAATTGCATTAGTTGTCTGTGAAGAGATGTAAGTTACTTTATAAAACTGTTACACTTGAATTTAGTTATTGTAAAGTCATTGCGGATTAGCATAAGTTTTAGATGAAAATATAATCAACCAAGACAGAGAGAGAGAGAGAGAGAGAGAGAGAGAGAGAGAGAGAGAGAGAGAGAGAGAGAGAGAGAGAGAGAGAGAGGCGAAGTTTCTAGAAATAGAATGGCAAAATATCAATAATCCAAAAAAGAGATTTCGTCTAAATAGGTTTGAGGAAGGCAATCATCTGTTCCCTAGTTCACAATCTGGCTTTCGTAAAGGCCTTGGGGCATGTGATGCCCTTCATACAATCTCCAATGCTGTACAGATATCCCTTGATTGCGGTCAGGAAGATCATTTGATTGGCCTTGATTTTAATGCTGCTCTTCTTGGATTCTCCAATGTTGTACAGAAATCCCTTCATAATGGTTAGGAAGCTCGTACGATTGGCCTTCATTTTAGTGCTGCCTATGACCATGTTAATCATGAGGCCCTGGTCTTTAAACTCAAACATTTGGGATCGGGTGGGTCGTTTCCAAGCATCATCATCAAATCTTTTAATAACAGATCGCAGAGAGGTATTGATGATGGGCACTACAGTAAGTATAGGAATGTGATATCTGGTGTTCCTCATGTTAGTGTTCTAGGCCCATTACTTTTCAAACTATATACTCATGACATGTGGTTTGGTCTAGAAAACAAGTTCGTTGCATATGCAGATGATGCTGCACTTTGCATCAATTCCACCTCCTAAATGTAGATTTGGCTTTTTTAATCTATTAACAGAGATCTAGCTAAAATTAGTGCATGTTGCAAATTATGGGGCATGAAGTTGAATCCTAACAAAACTCAAAGTATGATTGTAAGCAGGTCAAGGGCAGTGTTTCCTCAACTTCCGGATCTCAGCATTGATAATGATTCTTTAACTCTGTATGACTATTTCAAAATTTTAGGTGTGATTCTCGACAGCAAATTTACTTATGAGAAACACGTTAGGTGTGTGTCTTCTTCAATTGCACAAAAATATTGGTTTATTGAAAAAGTCTTTTAAGATTGCAGTGATCAATCTATTCTCAAAAAGTGTTTCAACTCTTACATTCTATCTTGTTTCAAGTATTGTTCTCCTGTCTGGTCTTCAACTGCTCATTTTCATCCTAAGTTGTTGGACAGGAACTTACGGTCTACTATATTTCTTATTCCTGATCTGGATGACAAACTCTGGTACTGTCGTTCAATTAGTTCGTTATGCGTGTTGCATAAGGTTTTTCATAATTATAACCATTCTCTTCGTTCAGATCTTCTCGGACAGTAACACCCTGTTCGTAATAATATGTATTCAGATAAGTCTAATAGTCAGGCCTTCTCCATCACGAGGCTTATACTACACAGTATTCTAAAAGTTTTATTCCAGCTATGAAAAAGTTGTGGACTGATCTTCATAATCGTTAGCAGGTTGAGATACTACCGCTAGAGAGTTATTGGGTCTTTTGACTGGTCAGACAGTACTACATTGGATCCCTCCTTCCGGTTACGGCTCATTTCATCTTTGCCTACATATACACATAATAGTCTGGGCTATTCTTTACATATTCTCCTCCTTCCTTATACACTTGACAACAATGAAATTACCGAAAAAAAATTTTTCTTAAGAAGTTAACTACTGCACTGTAAATGTTCAGTGGCTTCTCCTCTTGCTAAGGGTAGAAGAGACTCTTAGCTATGGTAAGCAGCTCTTCTAGCAGGACAATCCAAAATCAAACCATTGTGCTCTAGCTTTGGGTAGTGCCATAGCCTCTGTACTATGGTCTTCCACTGTCTTGGGTCAGAGATCACTTTGTTTGAGGGTACACTCCGGCAAACTATTCTGCCTTTTTTCTCTTCCTATTATTATTTAAATTTTTATCCTCCTGTTATTTTCAAGTTCTTATATTTTATATACGTAAGATTTATTTTAATGTTATTATAGTTCCTAAACTGCTTGTAGTTTTTCTCATGTCCTTTCCTCGCTGGGCTATTTTCCCTGTTGGAGTCCTTGGGCTTATAGCCTCCTGCTTTTCCAACTAGGGTTTTAGCTTAGCAAATAATAATAATAATAATAATAATAATAATAATAATAATAATAATAATCGAATAGTTGAATCAGTACAAATTAAAAAATTCAAGCTTGTAGCAATTATTTTTATGTTGATAAGGCTTACTTATGTCTCTCTATATAGTTTATATATGAAATATCTATTTTAATAATGTTAACGTTCTTGAAATATTTTATTTCATTTGTTTATTACTTTTCATAGAGTATATAAATTTCCTTCCCTCACTGGGCTATTTTTTCCTGTTTGAGCACTTTTGATTATACTGTAGCATCTCGGTTTTCCAAGTAGGGTTGTAGCTTACCAAATAATAATAATAATAATAATAATAATAATAATAATAATAATAATAATAATAATAATAATAATTCCATGCTTATTTTTTTTCATTTTGTTCTCGTGTCGTTCGGAAACATAAGTACGTATAATCATGAACTATCTCTACAAGTTCTTCTATAACCCTTATTTATTGCCCCTGTATTTTCATGAAACCTTTTCTTAGTTTTACTTATATTCATTTTCAGTCCTACATTTCTTCATTCTTTATTTAAATCTTCTATCATCTTTTGCAATTCTTACAATGATGCACAAAATAGAACTATGTCACCTGAAAATCTTAGGGTTAAGATATTCCCCATAAATGTTAATTCCTACATTCCCCCAATTTAAAATATTAAAAACTTCTTTTAGTCATACTGTGATTAATGTAAGAGAGAAATGTATCTTACTAACTCCTTTCTCATTCGGAATTTCGACTATGTAGATTTAAAGTTGCTGTACTTTCGGTATAGATATCTTCAATTGTTTTGACATAAAATTCATCTGTTCCTTGTCTATGAAGGGCTTTCAATACTGCCGAAATATTTTGACAGAAAAACTTTCTGATAGTCTAAAATTAACATACATAGTGGTTTGTCATACTCTTTTAATTTTTCCATTAGGTGGTTAATTAAATGGATATGGACAGTTGTTTGAATACCCACTTCTAAGGCCTGCCTGCGTTCTTGGCTATTTTTCTACTTAGCCTAATATGATCTTTGTAAATATTTTACACATTACTGAGAGTAAACCTATTGGTCTATAATTTCTAATGTCTTCTGTATATCCCTGTTTGCATGTATAGAGCATTCTTGTAGTTTTTTGTGCAAAGTTCCCCGAGTTTTACTACTATGAAATGTCCTCCATCTAGTATATACATTAATATATATATATATATATATATATATATATATATATATATATATATATATATATATTTATATATTTATAAATAAATATATATATAT
>NC_090746.1:41453964-41456464 GCF_036898095.1 Palaemon carinicauda | reverse complement strand
AATCAGCAGAATCTCTGTTATGCAAATTAAAATATAATTGACGATGCAGCCTAAAGGGATCAAATTATCTCAAATGGGATAGAGCAAGACACAAAGGCGCTTAACTTCTACATGAAAAGAAACTTCGGTAACAAAATATGAATGACATTTGTTCTGTTTGTATCACAAAGTTCCGTGAGTGGATGTCTACACGACCAAAATCTGTTATTTGTAATGTTATAAAGACAATTATAAAACAAACGTTGATAATATAGAATAAAACAGCAACTAAGTTATTCAACGAGAAGGCAATGTAAGAAAAATATATGGTTACTTACTTCATGAGAATACACACACACGCACATATCTGTATATATATCTATATATATATATATATATATATATATATATACATATATATATATATATATATATATATGTACACACATATATATATATATATATATATACATGTACACACACATACATATATATATATATATATATATACATCTATATCTATATATGTATATATATAAATGTACATATATATATATATATATATATGTATATACATATATATATATATATATATATATATATATATATATGTATATATACATACATATGCATGAATATATATATATGTGTGTATGTATATATATATATACACACATACACGCACACACACACACACACACACATATATATATATATATATATATATATATATATATATATATATATATATATAATATATATATGTATATGTATATATATATATATATATACATATATATATACATATATATATATATATATATATATATATATATATATATATATATATATATATATATATATATATAACTGAGTACGATCTCAGCAGAAAACCTTCCACGACATGGGCTTTTTCCGACATCTACAATAAAGACATAACAGCAGCAACTCTCATCACATTATTAAAAGGCAAATTTAAGATAGAAAAAGAAGAAACACTGTTGCTTAAGTATGAGAGAGTGCGTGTGTATATTTACATGAAACACTGAGAGATTGAAACAAATTCCTATGGTGTCTATTTAAATCCCCAAGATCATATGAAGACTCTTTAAAAATGTTTGATGAAAGTTTGAAACAATAGATGGAATGAAATATTTGTTTTTCGTGACGCAAGCGTTTGGGATTCGAATCTCATGTTATCTCTCGCCTGCTTACGGGAAGTAGGATACTTTTTTGTTACTTAAAACATATTCCCTTTACCCCAAGAATGTAATAAAAAATAATCGGAACTTTTTAGGCTACATTATATTCAGTATATAATACTGAATTGACCTGTAGCTGCAGTATACGCATCAATATTAATAATTGTAGGGACTTTTCTCTCCTGACTTCCAAGACCCATTTTATTTTTAATAAAATCACCCTTCAGATATCTTTATACAACTCTTTACATTATCTTCTGGTAATATTTCAATGTACCACTATGCATATGCAGTTTATAGATCTTAAACGACTAGCAAACTCCGTGCAGTTTCATCATTTACCTTTACAATAATATACTTTATTTTTCTTCTGCTTCTCCAATTGTTTGACTACCCGGGAATAACACCCATTGACTAATATTTATAAAGATATGTCAGTAAATTAAGTAGAAAAATCAAAAACTTTTTTTAAGAGTTCATTATGAATATTAAGAAAACATTTGGAAATTCATAAAACTAATTACACAATTCAGGGAAATGATTAAAAATATGACCTTGAGGTAATATTTAAGAGAGAAAACGACAAATAGAAGACGCGTAAACTACCACTTTCACCGCTTCCAAAATGACTGACAATAGAAGATGCTAAAAGAATAGCTAAACTGCCGAATAATGATATAACTTTATGGTATAGTATTTAGATAATAAGTATTTGAAAGAGTAAATTTGATTTTAAAAGGAAAATCAAAAGCGTCTTTTATCATACAACTAATTTCATAATAACATACTAACAGGATATATCAATAAAATCTTCATGACCATAGTCAAAACTTTTTTAGTAACCAAGCAAAACAGTCTATCAAATTATTTCAATCCTTATAAATGCACTTAATAAAAAAATCATTCAAGTATAAAAGTATGTGTGTGTAAACGACATGAAAATGTATAGTAAAAGACAAAAGGGAAAACAGAAAAAATAATGGCAAGATTTACTTTTTAGCTGGAGTAAAAAACTAAAGACCCATGGAGCAAAATTAATCTCGGGAATGGACATTGCTTCAATGGCAAGTTCTAGTATGATATTTAAAAAAGGCAAACGACACACTGACACCCTTTTTTCTAATTTAAGTAATGGAAAGGCAATTTAGAAGTCTCCAAGTCAAAGATTCAAAACGGTACTAACCGTTCTTTTCACTTCCTATAATATTCTACCTCTTGGGGTTAATAAGAAGGTACATTAGGTCTGTTTCTTCTTCAATTGCACAAAAGTTGGCTTATTGAGAAAGTCGTTTAAGATTTTCAGCAGACAGTCTATGTTT
>NC_090746.1:41413964-41446464 GCF_036898095.1 Palaemon carinicauda | reverse complement strand
TGTATATAGAATATATTAATACATATTTATATATATAACATATATACAGTATATCTAATTACACTTTCTACATACGACCCGAATTCGACGTAATCACTTATCAACTATCAAGGTTAATTCATGGAAACCATATTATACAAGACTGTTCGATTACAGATAAATACTAACTTGATTAAAGATACGTACTATGTAGGCATACCTTTGGCCAGTGGATCCTATAACGATGCGATGTCTTCTTCCTGGAAAGGGAAATAATCAGAGCTTTTAAGAAAAACAAAGGTTCTGATTATACTCTACGAATTGACACTGTGATAATATATTCAAGTCAAATAGTCTTACATATGGAAACCCCAAATTTATTTTTTAAAACTGTCACTCTAAAATAGAAATTATTGTATTGAGAACTATCACATTTCTAAGAATTAAAGATGTTCTCAATAATTTTTGTTTTATTTCGACAACTGAATTACAACAAGGAAATACAATTAGAATGAATAAGAAATTCCAATAAGGAACGCCATTTTTTTACAAAGAAAAAAAAATTAGCTCATGTTTGTCAGTACTCACAACCTGAAAAAAGAAAACATAAACGTTGCAAAAAAGTTATATAATTATGCAAAGTCTTTTTAAAATAGCGATGCCAGTTTTACATAATTGTTTCAAAAGAAGGTGTAAAACTATAAAAAAAAGACGTATGGCTTTTTCGCGACAACATTGACAGATTATTGTAACATCAAAACTAGTTAGTCCTTAGATATTTTCCACTTCCAATAAGCGGAGTCTTTATATAAGAAAAATTAGAACTTTTAGTGATAAATTCTTTTGAATTCTCAAAGCTTGATAACATATAAATAGTATATGAAATGGTGTGTCAATAATTTCTTCAAACCAGGTAAAATATGATATTCAAAAAGCCTTTCTCATAAATAACGCACATCCAAAAACATGGTCTGGAGAATAATTGAGCACCAATGATGAATAAGATACACAATTGAAAACACTAGTTATATAAGGTTTTCTTAATAACACTAACCATTTTTTGCATTCATATCTTCCATGACTATACTATAAGAGACGTATTAACATTAATGCAGTATTTCTGAATATTGCATTTCCTTTAGTAGGGCTCAAATGGTTCAAACACATTTTTGTTGAACAGGTTGACATTACTTCATCTGTTAGTTATCAATTTAACATCGTTATTTATCTTAGAGCATTATGTATATCAAATGCCTTTCCCCTAAGATGAGGTTTCTTTTAGCAGGATGTTACTACGCCTTGAGTGACCCATCTGGTAGTTGCAACTAAACCACCCCTTAGGCCAACAAACTTCATTGGAATTTTATGTATTAGTTGAAAGCATTCTCAATTCGATTGAGTTATACAATTTAGACTAAAGGTAGGGATAATTCTCAATTAGGATTTAAATGAGATAACACATTTTTACCTGAATAAATGACTAAGATTATTACTTAACAGCAGTATAATCATGTCTGGTATTCTGTTTAAGCTTTGTCAAGAGGTGTATTTTATATTTATTTTTGTTTTTTAGGAGATAATCATTATAACTAGCGACAGGAAAATATTTTATAGTACTAAAATATAAGTTTTATTACCCCAACGTTTAATCAAAATGTCCTAATCACAGGATTTAGCTTGATATCATCCCCTTTTATTTTTCCAGTTCAGTATTTCCCACGTACTAGAAAAAACTAGAAATCAATCTGCTTCATGTGAAGCCTTCCTCAATAATATGAATCCTCTTTTGAATTGTTTGTCAAATTTAATGAACTCTTCTCATTACAAGTTTATGAAACCATTCAATCTCCAGTCAGAATTCCATTATGAACTCGAAACTAAGCTCATTACAATTAGGATAGGGATGCGATTTCAATTATCCTATGTAAATGTGGTATATGGAGTACATTTTATCTTTCGAGTTCTCATTTTGTCGAAAAAAAAACTAAAGGTAAGACCTCATTAATATAATATCATTTGGATTCAAAAGAAGAGAGCAGTAAAAGAACATATCCTTTTATTGTCTTCTCTGAATACCTAAACAGGAATTACCTTTAGAGTCCATTCAAATGATTATCTTGTTAATTTGAATAATCTGCCTCTTGAAGATCATCTCAACCAAGGATATCCTGAGGAAATGGAGAACTGCTAAGGTAAGAGCTAGAAAGGTAGAAATGAGTCGCCAAACACACCATTTAGGAGATTAAATACCTTCACACAAGGACAGGCGGAAGAGGATGACGACGATGGCTGACCAATCAAAGAAAGAGGGTCGCTTCGATGAAATCTCAATTAGAAAAGAGGAAAAAAATAGCTCTGTAGGAGACAGATAATTTGTTAGAGGCCCCACTGGGATGACATAAAGACATTCCAAATAAGACGTGACAAAAGGCTAATAAAATAAGTAAAGCCAGGTGGACTAATGGTTATTCCGGTGTACATTAAGAATATGTATATTTTATGCAGGAAAGAACATAAAAGACCAAGAAATTTCAATTAAATAGCGTCCATTAAAGAAAATATAGTGCACAAGCTCCATCACATACGCGTAAGGACAAATCTAAAGGTAAATAGCAGAGGAATAGAGCAACGTAAAATTAGTCAGTACACAGCCATAATCATATGCTGATGGACAATAACTTATCTGCCCATTCTTATTATTAAAAATCAAACCTCATGAGCTGATACTAATGTATCAAAATAAGAATAGTAAATAATCACAGACCGTGTGATAATTAAGCCATGTAAGTGTAAACCAACTTTCCGATATGTTGATTGCCTATGAAAAAGAACAAGTTGAAACAGTTGAAACGAACTGTTAGAGATATATGCTGTGAAGAAAGAATTTATCACATGATAAAAATACTATAGATACGTATAAGTGGTGGAAACAATGGATGCTTCAACAGTAAAACTTTGTGCTAGGAAAGATATAAATGCCCATTAAGGAACATGTAGATGGTTTTAAAAGACGAATGGGAATGGGACACTTTAAAATTCGGAAAATGCAAAGTTATTGCAAGATATGTTTGAGTTGCAAAATGTGGAACAGGGTCTGAAGTCATACTGATCAACCTTTTGCGAAGGCGTAGGAAGAAACTAATGTTAAAATAGTATTATATATATATATATATATATATATATATATATATATATATATATATATATATATATATATATATATATATATATATACACACACACACACACACACATATATATATATATATATATATATATATATATATATATATATATATATATATATATATATATATATATATATATATATATGTGTATATATATGATAAATTTTTGCACATTTAAACGGGGTTTTTTTCATATTTCAAATAAGCCATATATATTAGTACAATAAAGTCTGGATTCTCTTAACGACCTCGGGATCAGAGCCCCAGACGGAATCACCCAAAGACTATAATATCAGACTGGCCGGGATTTGAACCCTGGTCCACGATATCTGTATGCCAGTGACCATACCACTTCGTGGCTGAGTGGTATGGTCACTGGCATACAGATATCCTGGACCAGGGTTCAAATCCCGGCCGGTCTGATATTATAGTCTTTGGGTGATTCCGCCTGGGGCTCTGATCCCGAGGTCGTTAAGAGAATCCAGACTGTAATGTATTAATATATATGGCTTATTTGAAATATATATATATATATATATATATATATATATATATATATATTTATATATATATGTATATATATATATATATATATATATATATATATATATATATGTGTGTGTGTGTGTGTGTGTGTGTGTGTGTTTATAAATAGACCTACTGTATGTATCATCTTTCAATATTAAGCTAGTTTCAGGGCAAGGTGCGCTCCAGAGGGAAAACACAATTTCTCCTAATCATTTTACAAAATAAAAAGTTGATGAGACCTCTGTAAAAGGAATTGCCTTGATTTTAGCAGTTCCATAAATATATACAGTGATTTCAACAGTACTATACCTGCCCCAAGCTAAGTTGGCGGTGATGCCCCGCCCCTTGCTAAGCGAAGGTGGTAATTGGATTACAGCAATTATTCGTGTGGCTATTCATTTCAGTGTATTGAAGGCGGTTGCATGCACACCTACTAATTTTTTTTTTTTTTTTTTTTTTTTTTTTTTTTTTTTTTTTTTTTTTTTTTTTTTTTTTTTTTTAGAAGTTAATTAGACTTTAAAGAAATAGAAAATGTATGTTAAATGATGAACACGTTTGAGAACTTTGAGAAAATTATGACTAAATTATAAATCAAATAGTCAAAGTCAAGGATTTTACACTATTTCGAATACACTCCGATTCATTTATCTTCAATATCCCGCAAATATATAAGAAATTGGTCAGAACCATGTATATTGTAAAAGTCATTTAAATACGGAGATGCTATATAGTATGAATATAGTAGTCCACGTGTCCTAATAACGTACTTAATGCTTAGAAAACAAGCGCTTTATCTAGTGAGGCAGAATGATCACTAAAATAGCTAGTTACTGTAATTGGCGGGAATTTCAAACGCAGTTGTTACCCAAGCTAACATTGAATGAAGAGAAACAGCTGTCAGCTCAGTAACCATTCCGCAATATACTATACATACGCTGAAGTATAAAGAGGTAACATTAATAATGGAGTATTACTTAAAAAAACACAAAACGTCTAGGACGGATAACGAGCCAGACAGAAATCGTTGTAATTAAGGTCAGCAATTATCTTTGTGAGCAATATAATAAGAAAGCCGAAGATGACATTGTAAAGAGGACTGCTGCTGCAACAGGAATATTGTTCGTTCCATTCAGCGGATAAAGCAAAAAACAAGCATGGAGAGATGCACTCCCCTCCCCCTAGGTCAAGAAAGTCACCAGAAATGGGAGCCTTGGATGATTTTGATAAGGACTGTGTATGTCTGGAGATAATGGCTTTCTACGAAAGAGAGGAAATTCCAACAATAAAAAAATTGCTGGATTAGGTGAAGGAGCCACCTCTGAATTTCCCTTGTGCTTATATGTCCCTTCTTAAACTTTTTAAGGAACACTGTTTTCATAATAAAAAGTTGAAAGCGATAGGAAGCTCTTGATGGAAAGGAACGATATTGTCCTTGCAAAAAATAGATATCTAAGGCTTATTGATGAAAACCGAAAATCCGATTCTCCAAGATCGGAAATATATCTGAATGAGACATGGGTTAATCAAAATGAGTATGTGACCAAAAGTTGGACCCTACCCGGTGGAATTGTGGGTCCACGAGTGAAAACGGGTAAAGGATCTAGATTTATCATCGAGCATGCTGGCGGAGAAAATGGATTCGTACCATGAGGATTCTTATTTTTCCGATCGAAACATGGTAATAATGCGTTTTCTTTTGTTGAATCAATTAAATGTTTGATGTATCAAGATGTATGTTTATTTTACCTAAGCACGTGTACATATATTTGAAGCAAATTTCCATTCTTAAAAGTTTGTTAGACGAGTTTATAACGCAGTGAAACTTCATGGTATCAGTAGCAAAATATAGAGGGTGGAGGATAAGGGTCAAGCTCTCTCTCTCTCTCTCTCTCTCTCTCTCTCTCTCTCTCTCTCTCTCTCTCTCTCTCTCTCTCGATTTCTACGAGTTTCTGTAGACAGCAAAATTCAGGCGCTCGAATTTTGCCGTAGATTTCATATATTCATTTTAAAAAGTAGCAAATTATAGAAATGGCAACACTGACTTAATCAGTCAAGTTGTCTAGCGTGAGCAAACTGTCAAAATCAGGTGATCAGTAAGTGGCTTTCTCTCAACACTCCTCCTCCCCACTTTGTCAAAATCAGGTGATCAGTAAGTGGCTTTCTCTCAACACTCCTCCTCCCCACTTCCAACATGCATATTTCGTGGTGTTTTATGATTCATATAAATATACGGCATATTCAAAGATACGCAATCGACAGCATATAAGTTATCATGAAACTTTGATTATATTGTTTGATTTAATCAATTCATATACAACATAATGCTCCGAAATAAAGCATTGCTTACATTCGACAAAAGTTTTTTTTTTTATCTTTGGCTTCGATTTCCTGTGAATTCTAAAACTTCCGGGTTTTCTACTCCGAATAGCATATTAATGATACGAAAATATTTCGAACACTAGTTCTCCAATGATTAACACTTTATAAGGTAATAAAAAGAGTATTATATCATATCATACTATTTTCTGTGAATGTACAAGAGTGGTCTCGAATTAACGAAGTGGGCGGACCATCACCGTCAACTTAACGTGTGACGGGTGTAGTCAAACACTTTAATTCTATCGGTCAAGGGTTCGAGTTTTTGGTTGAGCAAAAATATCTATTATTAGAGCAATTTCCCATGGCAGAACGAATTCGATATTAAAAGATATTTGCGGCTTAATTTAAAAATTCAAAATCATGAGTCTTACTGACAAAATTATTACACACACAGGCGTGTATACACCCGCCCCCCACGCACACACACAAACACACACACATATATATATATATATATATATATATATATATATATATATATATATATATATATATATATATATGTTTGTGCGTGTGTGTGTGATCGTACCACTACTTTAAAACTCAAGGAGACATTTAAAAGGAAAAATTAAACTTTATAGTTAAACACGTAGCGTCATATTAATTTTATTGTCAACAGTGTAAAAATTTAAAATATTTCTAATTGCCTAATTATATCCACCTTAGTTTGATCTTGCATGTGAAATAAAAGGGTGTTAACTGGGGGAAAAATATCTAAAGAGTCCTTTGCATCTTCAAACAAGAACAGGAAGATGAATAACTTTGCCTCTTAAATATTTACAAAAACGTCTTTGTACCTCCCACATATGTCTTTCAATCTAGTCTGATTGGGAAATTTTGGCTGTTGCAGCGAATAGCATTAGTAGGCAGTGGAAATACTATCAGCAGCTTTATGATGCTCGTAACGATCATAAGTTTTAGTTGACAAGGAGCGAAAGTTTGATTGTTAAACTAGATTTCAAACCTCATTACTTATGAGAGAGAGAGAGAGAGAGAGAGAGAGAGAGAGAGAGAGAGAGAGAGAGAGAGAGAGAGAGAGAGAGAGAGAGAGAGAGAGATCCTAAATCGTCCTGATTTAATGTTATCAATAACACAGCATCTGATTTTGGTTTCGATTCAGGGAACTCGAAAAGCGAAAAAAAATTCGAACGGATACGACAGCAGTTTTCTTTTTCATCAGCTGTACTGTACTCATGATATCTGTTATTATGATAATGCACATCTGCCAGGCAACTGTATTATGATTTATATAGGAAGCCAACTGCCATATCTCGGAATATAGTTTCGGCTTGCGCTTAAACTAAGAAAGTTCATCGTATACTAATAACGGAAACTGAGAGAATAAAGTTATGTTAAATTACTATAGCTTTAACTTACATTCATAATGTTTACACTCAAATAAGGGAAATTTCTTACAGCCATAAATTAATGATAACAATTATATATTCGTGTTACGAAGTATTATATTTAAAGAGAGAAACCTTCATAATTTACACAGAAGACTTGCCTTCATTCTTGTTTTATAAAAATTACCAATACATACAGTATATACAATAAGCATAGTGGAACTTTCAAAATTGGAAATGTAAAACAATTAATAATTTTCAACATATCTGGTAAGTCACAATTGTTAATTATCCATTTAACTTGCTACCTTTGAGCATAATACTGTAAAGGCCGATTTAATTAGTGTAATTGTATTCCACACGTTGAACATTAGCGATCATCAGCTTATATCCGGATAATTATGTCACTAATACTGCTAAGGTTGCAGATGTATCGAACCTTCGAATTAGCGCAATTTCAAGTCCCATCGCCTGATCAATTCAAATTGGATTTAGAGTCACATGCTACTCGCAATGCAAATTGAAAATTAAAGCTTGTCTTTCAGAATGTGAATATTTATGGCTGTAAAACGAAAGTGCCAGTAGATCACTATGCAGTACCTAGTAATATTTAACAATTAAAAGAAAATTAGTTATTGAAATTATCCGCCCATTCAATATGACTCCACTTTTGCAAAAAAAAAAAAAAAAAAAAAATTTAAGTCATCCCATAAATGGACAACTGATACGAAATAAACATAAATATACTAGAATAATATTACATCAGAACTGGGAGGAAAAAACTTAATATCACCCAGATTTAAAACTATTCAGTAGTATTGTTATTTTACTAGAGTACGGTTATAAAGGAACTCGGGAGATGTAGATACTTTTAAAACATTTTCCCTCATATACAAACATAAAAAGTAAGAAAGCAAGTAATAACCCAATGTCACTTTGTAAATTAACAAATACTTAGCCAAAAATTAAACTTTATTATATCTAAATTTGAAACATTACTCTCACTATGTTCTCAGCAATCTATTGGTTGTCTAGTCTTCTCAGTATGGAATTTAATTTTTATTCACCTCTATCACTAACAAAACTCAAAGCAATGTCTATTTCCCATCATTTGTTCTTGCATATATCTCTGAGTGCATAGCAATACCATTTTTTTTATTAGTCTGTCATGTTTTGAGAATTTAGCATATTTTTTATCCATGCCTGTTATTATCAAATTTTATTTGCAGAATTACACTATTTCTAATGCTTTCACTCTCTCTTTGATATTGAAAGTCTAAGGACGTGTTCAACCATCCACAACCAGTATTTACAAAGTATTAAATTAGGAATTTTGACCTGTGCCATAAGCACACTTTTGCTCAAAGACAGTAAAGGGAAGACAAGAAAGCCAACCTATAAAACAAATCATGTGCCTTAGCAGCGTCATCTATTGCCGACGCGCCTTACTAACTAGCTTTAGAAAACTCTACGGGGTTTCGGTATTTCGGAAGGTTCATGTGTTATTATCCAGTAATTTGTCTATTATTATTTATTTAGTGATTTTCTATATATCTTATTTAAATCATATTGATCATCAGACTACCTATATAAATATTCATACTTAAATATGTTTTTGTTTGTTTAAAATGCAAGTTAAGGTTAGGCTGTGTATTTCATGTATATATAATATTGCAAATATAACTTACAGAATATGTGAAAGACACGCATCCGAAATAGGACTTATGATAAGACTAAACTAAGACGAGGGAGGATTAGTGGTGAGTGGTCTAATACTGTCTTAGGCTAGTTAACAGTCACCTTTTTCTCATATCATGTAGAGATATGGTCGGAAAAGATGATCTAACTTTTTCGACGTATAATGTGATTTTTGTTTCTAGAGATACGAGTTTCCTCTTACATTAGTGAAATAAGGAGCTCTTGAAATGATCTTATCATCTATTAGGCCCTGTTTCAATGTATAATCTAGGACTTTGATAAAGTACGCATGTTCTGCAAATTATAATCCTATACACATTCAATGTACAGCCTCACCTTAACTTTGCATCGATAAATACAAGGAAAAAAATGCACCATGAAAGGATAGTTTCGGCTTGAAGGGCAATATATTCAACATATGCTACTCGTTTTACATATGGCAACGGCACTGCTACAATTGTTTTGAGGACTTGAGTTAGCGTTACTAGATTCTTAGATCCCAAATTCCCCTGAGAAGGATGGAGATGGAAATATAATATATCATGAGCTTAAATGGAAATAGAAAAACCACGAGTACGTTTGTTTCAATACAAAATTTAGTTTTATTCATAGTATATATATATATATATATATATATATATATATATATATATATATATATATGCATATATATATATATATATATATATATATATATATATATATATATATAATATATATATATATATATATATATATATATATATATATATATATATATATAAATGCATATATATATATATATATATATATATATATATATATATATATATATATATATATATATATGTGTGTGTGTGTGTGTGTGTGTGTGTGTGTGTGTGTGTGTGTGTATCATGCTTGATAAAAATAAACACCCATTATAGTTTGAAAAGAGCGCTGGTGAAATTTGTTCGTCTGGTAACACTGACTTGAGTAAGCAAGTAGTAGACGACAAGCACAGTGCCCCCTGTTGCGTATGTGTCCTACTAAAGCAGTCAAATGCTCACAGAAATCCAAGCAACTTTCTTGTCTTCCTTTTACTGCCTTTGCTTTTGCTAATGTTATTGAGACGTTAACGATACACCCACTTTCTAGTTCGATGAGCAGCTGTCGGCTACCATCGTGTGTTTGCGATGACAGCCAGGGACTTGTCCTCCTCCATCCTTCACGACTCCCCTCGAACTCAAGTGGAGAAAGGAAAGACAATGAAACCTAGATGTCTCACCCTCCGAAGTCACAACAAGAAAAGACCAACCATGCCAACCTAACCAGACCTGGAACATCCAGGAAATACCTACCGACAGCAAGACCCCTAAGAGCAATAAGCCAGACGAAGAAGACACCGAGAAGAACGAAGAAGAAGTAGATGAAGACAATGACACCATTAGCCCTCCTGCCCAGTAACCACCTCTACCAGAGATTACCAACAACGCCTTTACACGGCCAGAAAGATTCAGGCTTACTCCTGGCCCCAAGATGACCTCCTATTCTGCCCTGGCTGCAATGGAGGCTAAACATCCTCAACTAAAGATGACAATAAGACCCAACTACCGAGGACAACTTGTCATCTCTGCACAGGAAAAGGAGACCTCTGATTTCCTTGTACAACAGGACAACGTCCAGTACCTCAGTCTCTCGGAGAAGCTGACGACCATTATCATCAATTATGTCCTCGACCTACCTCTGGAACCAGAACTGAAACACCCATCCATTCTACCGGCCAAGAGATGCGAGGGAAAATCCGGAAGGAGATCCCAATGAAAACCGACCTCTACAGATCTCCTTTGGCTACTGCGGAACCTTCCTCACAGAGGAATAAATCCCAGAACTCCTCAGATGCTTCAGGTGTCAGAACTTTGGACACCACAAGATCAGCTACATAGGCTCAGAAGTTTATGCCGTCTGCAGCAGCAGACAACACCCCACCGACCACTGCATCTCCAGATTCAAGGCTGGACAACAAACCGTCGCCATGTGGCCCAACTGCCGAGGACCTCACCACACTTGGCAGAAGAGAAGTCCGGTAAGGCTTCAACGGATCGCTGACCTTCAAGGAGCAGATCCCCACTACAACCTACAGCCATGGAATCCATGTCAAACCTACCAACCTCTTACCCACCACACCTACCCCCGGTCTAATCATTTACCAACCAGACCTGTAATTCCTGAACTTTCCTCTCCTCCACATCCTCTCCCAAAACCTATACCATAACGCCTCCCAAAACCTACTCCAAAGTCACAACAAGCTCCCTCCAATACTTATACTCCAGCTTGACAAAAATTCACTTCTCCCTCCGTCCCTGTCACTCCTTCAGAGCAAATCTGTCTGAAATCCATCTCGCCAATAATCCAACCCCCTGTCACCACTACTTCCGTAAGCAGTTTTTCCAACCTCCCTCGATCCACCGTCAGAAGCCCTCCAAGTGCCTCACGTCCCTCCACCCCCTTTAAACCACCCACCACTGATTGTAATGACCTAGACCCCATCACTTGCCATATGTTACCGTGATATCTAATGTACTCAGTAACTGTTTAAATGCAAGTGGTGGAGTCATGCCCTATTACGCATAATATACGAACTAATTATAATATGAATTAATTTCATCAGATCCTTCCCAAAGATGTACACACCACTGTGAAAATTGCCCACTCAATCTTGAACTGTTACCCATAGATATATTTTCTTTGGTTTAATATTAATTTTTAATTTTATGTTAAAGGGATTTATAGGAAATTGTGATATATGCTAAGAGGCTATTATAAATCCTGTAATTTTTATATACATACTATATAAAATAATGTAAATATCCCGATTGTATTATAGATTAATGTTAATATGTAATTGTATTTATTGTAATTTTTTAATGTAGAATTTGTGGTAAAAAAAAAAATCTATATATCTATCTATCTCTTCGTAGTGCCTCCAGTGAAAATATATACTCACCAAAGTGAAAGTGCTCCAATGGAACATCTGGGGACTCGAAACCAAGTTCGTCCTTCTACAATCCCAAATCTCGGTCCCAAATCCTGACATTATTGTGCTACAGTAGACCTTATTAAGTGAGAACGCACCCTTCTCATTTGGAGGGTACAAAGCATATACCACATATCTAACACCAACAACGAGAGAATGAACTACTCTCATCAGGAATATTATCCCCTCAAAAAGAGTACAAAGAATCAACTATAGGACAGAAACAGAGAAACTCAGTGTTCAGGTGTCTCTGCTAGCAACAACCCTCACAGTCTACGATGTCTAAAATTCTCTAAACAAAAGCATTAATGTGGAGAGGCTCTTTGCCAACACCTCTGAAGATGATACAATCATTTTAGGTGATTTCAATGGCAGTCGCCCATTCTGGAATTTAATATTAGCAACAAACCAGTCAGCCCGACATCTGCACGCCCTCCAGCAAGAATATCTAGATGTAAAATAGCTTAACAATGTGTCAGAAGCAACCCATCTAAGGGGCGGCAACTAGATCTCACCTTCCTGTCAAGCACCACCCGAAAGGGTGCTAACTGGTGACTGCATCCTGTGGTAACAAGTGATCCCTTTGCAATAGAAATGGACCTCTAACTTGAGAAATAACCCCCTCCTCCTCCTCCCCCAAAAGGTGGAACCCAGACTTTGCAAATTTGCAATTCATGACAAGAAGGGAAGTGTGTTAGATCACTCTTGTTTAAGCATTCACTGAGAAGTTGCAGCTTTTTACGGAGAGAATCAACATGTCTTACTAACTGGGAAACCTTCTGTAATTTTCCTAGTTGTAGGTTCATGTTTAGACGTTCAGGTGGGCAGTCAATACTGTAAGAATTGCTTGGAAGCAAAGAAAGTCTTTGTTGTGTAGCTGAATTTAGCACTGTTCCGAATGACTAATATTCTGATTTTATAGAAATGGTAGAGTATCTTCCCTTTAAGAAAAAAATAATAATAAAATAAAAAAGACAACAACACTTTTCTGCCTCTGATTAAGTTCACAATACTGACAATACTTGTCATGGCATCATTCATCTGCAATATTTTGCTTCATAAGGCCTCTTGGTGAATAATGAAGTGCAGTTTGATGCAATGCACTCCCTTTTTCTTTAACAGACCAACTATACCCATATTACTGCCAACAATAGCATCCGTACTATCACTTATAATGCAGGAACACATTTTAAATACTCCATATTCATTGACCACGGATTTGAGGGAAACGTATATATATATATATATATATATATATATATATATATATATATATATATATATAAATATATATATATATGTGTGTGTGTGTGTTTGTATATATATATATATATATATATATATATATATATATATATATATATATATATATATATATATGTGCGTGTGTGTGTTTGTATATATATATATATATATATATATATATATATATATGTATATATATATACATATATGTATATATGTATATATATATATATATATATATATATATATATATATATATAAATATATATATATATATATAAATATATATATATATATATATATATATATATATATATTATATATATATATATACACACACACACATATATATATATATATATATATATATATATATATATATATATATATATATATATATATATATATATATACACATATATCAGAACCACTACTTTCATCAGTCAATGACTGCATCTTGACAAGTTCTTCGTGTACCACAAAATCTTCTCCAATGGTGCCGACAAATACGAGTAGCTGACTTTTGTCATCTAACTCCAGTAAAAAGTACTTGTGATGTTTCATTATATTTTTAAGTTTCATGGAAACATGCTGATTAAATTCATTCACTCTTCGTACAACTCCTTAGTAAGAGAATGAAACACTTTTAAAGTTCTTTACTACCGGGTAGTTTTTCTTCAGCAAACTCTTGTCCTTTTTTACTGCACACTGCTTTATTAATTCTCCACTCCTAAATGATTTTCTATTTCTTTTAAGCACCAAAGTAACTTTTTATAAAACAGTAAGACTACCTGTTTGTGGTTTTCAGAAGTTATGTAGCCCATGCATTTGCTGTTGATGTTTGCCCATCAAGAATTCAATATACCACTTCGTGATTTTCCCACAAATTGAGCATACTTTCCCTTGTGCAATGTCGCACAATGGCTTCGAACAAATTCCTTAAGAACAGAACCTCTTTGATGCCACACAATATTCTTCTTCCCACTCCATATCATATGCTCTGTGTATATCAGAGCACTTTCATTTCTTATTTTGACTCAATATGGAAAGACGTTATGAACAATAGTGCTTAACTGCAAAACAGGCAAGCTGAAAACTATTCGAAACATCAGGGGTTCCATCCCCAATCTATTCACGGGGTTTTCCTTAATCTTGTTACATTTATATTGGTTATTGTTATTATTATTACTCTATCTACCGTCAAAAGTAAATTTAACATTTGTATTGAACGCATGGTTTGGATGGAGAGAGAGAGAGAGAGAGAGAGAGAGAGAGAGAGAGAGAGAGAGAGAGAGAGAGAGGGGGGGGGGGGTACTGAAACTCTACTGAAATGTGTAATTTTGATCTTATTTCATTATTTATAATTCTCTATTTATTTAGTATTCAGGAGGGATCATTTTAGGGCCAGTAAGATTTCGACACATTAAATCGCACCGCATAATTAGGTCAGTGTTGGAGGGCCACAAAAAAATCCCCTTGCTGGCCACATTTGGCCCACGGGCCTGTAGTTGGACCACCCTGACTTACATTATGCTAAGGAATATGGGAAGTCCTGCGAAGTTGGTGACTTGCACTTAATAAGAAGAGCGCACACTGAAAGACCGCAGCCAATAACATGGAACTACCAAGACTTGAAAACCATCCGAAAATCGAAAGAAACAAGTCGCCTAATGACCCATAGCCTTAATCCGCTGCATTGAGAAAGTCGTAGAACGAATGGTACTCTGTAAATTCAGTGGAAAATAGGCCCACTATATCCTCACCTTTATGTCCTCAGAGAAGACATAGGCACTCATGAATGTATAACCGATGTCCTTACAACAATCAACGACAAAACAGCATTTGTCATCTTTCTTCACCTTGATAAAGCATTAGAGCTAGCCATCTCCCCACCAATCCTCTTCACAATTGTAGAAAAAGCAGTAAAAGGACGCCTACCTGCATGGACTTGGAAATACACCCTGAACCGAGAAGCCAGAGTCACCTTCCAAGGAAAAATCTCTGAATTTATCCCCCTGGAAAATGGAACTCCTTAGTGGGGTATACTAAGCCCATATCTTTTCAAATTTCTTATGTAGAATCTTGCGGCTTCAGACCTCCCAAACGGAGTAGAGGCCTTCATATACGCTGATGACATATGTATCAGCTGCCAACAGAAAGCACACTCATGGAAAACTACCCAGAAGGCACTTGATATGATCCAGGTCAAATGCAAAGACCTTGGCCTAGAAATCAACACCAACAAGACCAAAGCAATGGCCATCAAATACCCGGAAGTCATTCTAAATTTATGGAGTAATTATCAACAAAACTCTATCACTTGCCAACAAAGTAACCCACCTCAGAGAGAAAACAAAAATTCGTCTCTCAGCCTTGAAACGAATAACCTCCCTCAAATAAGGAGTATCAAACAGCCTCTTAAGACTGTTCTACATTCAAGCAATTCGATCCCACGTCGACTATATGCAGCACCTACGCTCACTCCACTGAGCGAAACTGTAAAAGCCTCCCTAGAAGTTGTAGAGAAGTATGTATTGAGACTCATCAGCGGCTCTCCAATGTGGACCAGACTCTGCTTTTTAAGAGCCGAAATTAATCTTATTTCCCTTTCAGCAAGGATCGACATCAGAAATTGCAGCATCATATTCAAGGCAATCAAAGCTGACAGAGACTGGCCTCTGAACAACAGACACAAAAGACTCCTCCCCTTGGCAGAGGAGATTGATCCTCTAAAGACATATGCAAAGAAACTACTGGATACACTTAGAAGATTGCAAATGCAGAATGAAGCCATAAGACAAGGGGGCAATGAAAACACGTTGGGTACATCACTCTTGCCCCGTGATCACCATACCCCTTCCAGTACAACTTTACCATCCTCCCTGCAGCAAGCTAAGCTCTCTGCACGGCAGTACAACTTACTGCCACAGCCCCAAAATGCAATCAATGGCACCTTCACCCCCCACATATACTATTCTCTTGGATCCCTTGATCGTGATATTCCTGCAGCCACAGCAGCAAAGTAATGCCAGCCTTCCTTGATGGCTCCAGATCAGCCAAATTGTACCATCCAATTACCTAACCTAAGCTCGCATCCTCATGCAAGAAATACTCCCCGCCAAGTTGCAGTCATCATTTGCAGACTGTGACTAGGGTATCTGTGCAACTGTCATATCGTCGTCAACAACGGAAAGGATTCAGCAGCCCAGCAGAGACAGGAAAGACCTTGCAACTACTGTCAGCAACTAACAGATGAACCTCTGCAACACTACCTGTTGCATTGTCCAGAAACAAACCTACTAAGACAGGATTTCAATTCTAACATTCCTGTAACTGCGACAGCAATCGAAAAACACATCATTGCTAATTTTGATGCATTCTCAGCCTTTTTCCACAGCCCCAGCCCCCTAGATAATGTAATTACCAACACCAGTTTGAAACCAAAGTAACCCATCCTTGCAATTCTCCACTTAACCTCTTTTTAGCTCTTCTGTCACTTGCAATTCTCTTCTCTCTTTTAAATAAGTTCAGGACTTACTCTCAACCAAACATTAAATCTGATAAGCACGTAGACGTCTCAATGAGCAAAATACATAATTGAAGATTTTATTTTGTTTTTTATTCTAGTATTTTCAGATACACGAATTTTTATTCCACCCTTTCTCTACCACGTATACCCGCTAACAAAATTCTCCTTTTCAGCTCTCTCCTACTCAAGCTGAAACTCTATACTACTACTAATCCTAAAAACTTAAGCTTAAACTACTAAGGAAGTTTTTCACTCCTTTTATACCAATATCTCGAATTAAACCTTTCCTAATTCCTTCCCAAGCCCTTCAACCCATCGAGACTTACTGCTGTATCTCTTTCTCTCCAACTGAACAACGGGAGACAGTGGGTTCTTTTGGGGTGGACGCCTTCCTCCCCTCCGTCACCTTCTTCCTTATCGTTTGGCCTACAAAAAAACTAGGACGCCTCTAAAAATAAGGAAAGCTGAATTAACAATAAATAAAAGGGTGTTGATTATTCTTGACCCACATCCCAAACCACCTACAAATAAAAGTCGCAGATTATCCCATTTTCTCAAATTACTTACAAACCTAAAATACACCTACGGGCTGCAAGTATGCAAGAGCCTGTGCCTGGCTGTGAGGCCCAACCAATCTGCAACAACAGCAACATAATGCTTTCAATCTCTGCTGTTCTTGAAAATAATAGGCAAACTATTCTTTCATAAAAGTCTGTTACAAAATTATATCTTATCAATATTCCTAATTAGCTTATCGACAACTCTCTACTAGCTTATACATCTTCATTCGCCTTCTTTCATACGAGTTCATTTCTTTTGTATTGAAATCTGACATTTAAAAAAGACAGATCAATATCCAGTTCAGGAATAAGAAATCCAATAGACAGCGGGTTTATGCGCAACAAATTAAGATGAGTCAGTAGCTGAACACCAGACAAAAGAACAATACTTGTAACAAGGTTGAATGAAAGAATCAAAACATTTCCTCAAGATAGACTGATCACCGAAAATCTTAAAACTTTCTCAATTAGCATTTGTTTCTTTTTGTTTCTTTTTGCTATTGGAGAAGAAATAGACCAAAAGTCTTCATCAAAACCAAATCTGCAGCCAAGAATCACATCTAGAACTTTGAATGAGTTCTCTATGGTTAAACAGAGACCTTGTCATTGTAAAGATCTGGATGTTGGCAAAGAGGGTCATTAACTTCCTTACAATCGTACTATGACTTTTTTTCAGGATTCAACTCCATCTACAATAATTTTCACCATACTGTACACTATATTTTAACAGCCATAGTTCTACATTCAGGGGATGGAATTTATGCAAAGAGAGCTGCATCCTATGCAATTAGCTTGTTTCTAGACCAAACTACATATCATGCATATATAGTATGAAAAGTAATGGACTGAGACGTTGAGACTAGAATGACGTATATACATTACTGTACAGTCTGGAATCTTTAGTTGCATACATGAGACAATTTCTCTAATTCTTGATATGTAAATTATCTGCGCTGATCTATATTATTTTAGAACTTTATAGTATCTTCTAAAATCAATACCAACATTTTCTAGAGAGAATAAATGAACACCAGACAAAAGAACATATTGATGATCTCAATATGAAACGATTATAAATAATAGCGCGTTCACATGAACGATAGATCGAGCCCCGCCTCAGACGGTGAATTTCAGTCATTCACTGGGGAGGTTAGTGCTGGGGCTGGACACTATGGAGGGGGGGGGGGGGGGTTTCTTGGCTGATGTTCTAATGAGCCTCTCCCTAGATGAAACAGAGACTGAATCTTGATACCTTTAACCCAATTAAGTGCAGCTAGTAGAAAAATTGCCTCCTCAGCAAAATGAGTGAGTCGTCAACAGACTATTTTGACTAGTCCAGTGATATACAATAAAGTCAGAAAATCCAACGAAGCTGAAAGAAAACGCGCCTCCTGCACATCAAAGGACTCAGAATCACCTTCAATAGTTCTTGATAACAAAACATTTTTCTATGCGAGACCAACCCCCCCCCCTTCTCTCTCTCTCTCTCTCTCTCGCTCTCTCTCTCTCTCTCTCTCTCTCTCTCTCTCTCTCTCTCTCTCTCTCTCTCTCTCTCTCTCTCTCTCTCTCTCTCTTATGCAGTATGCAGTAGTTTTCAAACAAGGGAAAGAGGAAACTATTTTTACGAGAGAGAGAGAGAGAGAGAGAGAGAGAGAGAGAGAGAGAGAGAGAGAGAGAGAGAGAGAGAGAGAGAGATCAATTACAGATTAACATAGATTGCATGGTACACTATAATATGATCGTGAAAAGTTTGCTTAGAAATCATAACAATAAACACTGTAATTCTAAAAGGAACGTCCAATACATATAATCATATATTGGTCCTGGGGCTAAAATTTCAAAAATTTCTTCAATATAGATATCATTAGATATTCCTGCATCTTAAAGTATTGGCATTTACATCTGAACATACAATACGGAAACACCGAGTGCCTCTGAAATTTTGCTGATGCAGACTTTAGGAGATTGGATATAAAACTGAAGGGAATTTTAGGAATGTAGGGTTAAAACTCTGTTATTTATATTCTGACATCGGTAGAATATCCATGGGATAATATTGATGATAACGCTGGCTTTAGTAGTTTCAGATTGCATTTATATGTAGGTTAGATTGCTTTATTCTTAGATATTATATGACATCATAACATATTTGAGTCACATGGTGATTCTATACTTTGCGTTGATTAGATATTTCATTATTAGTACTTCATAATACAGAAGTTCAACAAAGTAGAATATATAGATATTAGACTTGCGTGTGTTAGTGTGATACAAGCGTAAGTTCAACAAATGCAATGATTAAAATTACAAGCTTCTTTAAAATATGAAATTAACTTTTTTTTTTCTTTATAATACACGGCCAAAAAAATCTTGAATATGGTTACTCATGTAAACTTAGATCCCGTGCTTTTAAAAACAACCCTCTTAACGAGAGAATGCCTTTTCGAAGTCATTGTGCTTCAGCAGGAATTACTGTTTTTACATTGAAATATTGTGACGGGCAAGAGGGCTCTCAAACTTTGGGGAATTGCTCCCCCAGCTCGAATCTAAACTTTTCTCTTTCTCATCTTTTTCTTTCTCTGTATATTACTCCAACCCTCTCCTAATTTTATAAACTTTACTTCATGTTGCTGTCCCAACTGTATGAGTAAAATTTCCTTTTATTATTATTATTATTATTATTATTATTATTATTATTATTATTATTATTATTATTATATATATATATATATATATATATATATATATATATATATATATATATATATATATATATATATATATATATGTATATATACGTGTATATACATATATATGTATATATATATATATATATATATATATATATATACATATATATATACACACACATATATATATATATATATATATATATATATATATATATATATATATATATATATATATTTATAAATAAATTTCTACTTCATACATGGGACTTATTTGAGCACGATCTTGTGCTGATATTTATCAGTATGGACTCATTAGGGGTAATTTGTCACTTGGTGGGCCAGGAAGTCAGGGAAAACTTGCTGGTAAGAGACTGATGTTTCGCCAGGTAAATCCTGAACTGCAGGTAGCAGTTAGGTTCCGACTTCTTTTGGAGCCTCTGGTAGCATGGTTGGAAGCGACCTGGCCATCCATTAGAAGGGGCTAGGGTTCGATCCCATGTATGAGGTAGAAATTTATTTCTATCTGAACACGATATTGTGTTGATATTTATCCATATATATATATATATATATATATATATATATATATATATATATATATATATATATATACTGTGACGGGCCGAGAGAAAGATTGTGACTCAAAGGCAGGAAGCAATCAACTGAGTAACTTTATTATAGAACACTCTCCTAAATACAAAACCTCAAGGCAGCAGGCATTTTCATATTCTCAAGACAGACAATGTTACAGAGGAAAACCAGAGACATGATTATTCAGGTTCTTTTCAGTGCGAGGGAAAAGCGCAGATACAAGCATAATATATACAAAATGATTTATGTACGATCGTGTGACACACCGTTGGTACATGGCACCCCCCATAAAAATTACATACTGTACATGTTAAATAGGGCGCCCTGATCTAGAGAGGCGAACTGTAGGCGGGTCATCTGGCTGAATATAAGCAGGTTTTAGACGATCAATGGAGACCCAGTCTTCTTTGCCACGAATGTTTAGTAGGAATGCTTTCAGACTGCGGCGGATCACAAGGAAAGGGCCCGTGTAAGGGGGCGTTAGCGGTGGCTTGCTAGTGTCGTTGCGCAGGAAGACGTGCGTTGCTGAGTGCAAGTCCGTTGGTATGTGATGCTTCGCTGGGGGCTTGTAAGTCTGGCGGCACGGAGTAAATTTTCCCACGACGTGACGTATGCGCAGGAGATCGTCGGAGGAGGTTGCAGAAGGAAAAATTCGGCAGGGACGACCAACGGGTCGCCATACACCATTTCAGCTGCCGAGACGCCGAGCGCGTCTTTAGGAGTGGTCCTTAGTCCCAGGAGGACCCAGGGAAGCTGAGTAAACCAGTTGCAATCCTTGCAGCGGGACATCAAAGCTGCTTTGAGGGTACGATGAAAACGTTCAACCATTCCATTGGCAGCGGGGTTGTAGGCCGTTGTCTGATGTAGGGTGATGCCCAGGAGATTCGCTAATGATGTCCAAAATTGAGAGGTGAAAGTGGTTCCCCTGTCAGCAGTAATATGCTCAGGGATACTAAATCTTGAAATCCATCCAGAAAGTAAGGCAGATGTACATGAGGTGGACGTTGCAGTTTCCATGGGAATGGCTTCAGACCAACGAGTGGAGCGGTCGATGACGGTAAACAGGTAACGATGTCCTTGTGATGTGGGTAGGGGGCCTACAACGTCGACGTGAATGTGTGCAAAACGACGCTGAGGTTGAGGAAAGGTACCCACTCCTGAATCCGTGTGTCGATGTACTTTGGAAGTTTGGCAAGAAGTACAGGCGCGGACCCAATCCTTAGCATCCTTAAAAATGCCGTGCCAAATGAACTTTGCCTTCAGCAGCTGTGCAGTAGAACGGCACGAGGGATGTGAAAGGCCGTGAAAGAAATCAAACACCTGCCGTCTCATGGGAGCAGGAATCCAAGGTCGCGGTCTACCAGTACTGACGTCACAGAGGAGGGTGGTGTTGTAGACTTCGAGGGGAAAGTCTTCTCAATGGAAGGATGCGCAGGATGTCCTACATGCTTGATACTCTGGATCCTGTCGTTGGGCTTCAGCCAGAGCGTTGTAATCCAATCCCAGTTGAACGGCAGCCAACGTGTTTCTTGACAGGGCATCTGCAACGGGATTCATTTTCCCAGGGACTTATTGAAGGGTGCAATTGTATTCAGCCACGGCAGAGAGATGTCGGCGTTGACGGGCGGACCAGGCGTCAGACTGTCGAGTGAAGGCATGCACCAGAGGCATGTGGTCTGTGCAAATGACGAAGGGCGTACCTTCTAAGAAATGACGAAAGTGATGGACAGCCAAGTGCACTGCCAGCAATTCTCGATCGAAGGTAGAATAACCCGATTCTGCCTTGGACAGTTTTCTGCTGAAGAAGGCCAATGGGCGGGGCGAGCCGTTGACCACCTGCTCGAGTACTGCACCAATAGCGACGTCGTTGACCACCTGCTCGAGTACTGCACCAATAGCGACGTCGCTGGCATCGGTGGAGAGAAGGAGAGGGGCGTGTGGGATACGAAAAGGGAGAGCCGCAGCAGTTGATAGGGCCTTCTTTGCATTGCATAAGGCTGCTTCTTGAAGGGGACCCCACTTCAGGTCCTTTGGCTTGCCCTTGAGGGAGGCGTAGAGGGGAGCAAGAGTGGCGGCAATGGCTGGCAGAAAACGGTGATAATAGTTGATCATGCCCAAGAATTCCTGCAGAGCTTTGACGGTCGAGGGCACGGGGAAGTTCTGAACGGCTGCTACCTTCTCAGGGAGGGGATGGACTCCTTCAGGAGTGATGCGGTGCCCTAAGAACGACACTTCGTTGGCGCCAAAGGTACACTTGTCGTACCGGACTACAAAGCCATTTTGTTGCAGGCGGTCGACCACGATGCTCAGGTGATGGAGGTGTTCCTCTTTTGAGGAGGAGAACACAAGTATGTCGTCCACATAACATACACAGAAAGCGAAGTCCCCTAAGATGCCATCCATGAGACGTTGAAACGTGGCTCCAACATTACGAAGGCCAAAACAGGAGTAATTGAAGGTGTATGTACCAAACGGAGTGGTGATGGCGGTCTTGGAGATGTCTTCTGGGTTCATAGGCACCTGATAATACCCCTTCAGGAGGTCGAGCGTAGAGAGAACCTTCGCTTTATGGAGGTAGGAGGTCACGTCGGCAATGTTTGGGAGGGGGTAGTGATCCGGTTCTGTTTGCATGTTCAGGCGCCTGTAATCCCTGCACGGACGGAGGGAGCCGTCTTTCTTCAGAACGATGTGTAAGGGTGACGACCATGGGCTGGAGGCCTTTTGGCAAAGGCCCATTTCCTCCATTTCGGCGAACGTCTGTTTGGCGGCTGCCAATCGTTCCGGTGCCAGACGTCTGAATTTTGTGAAGACTGGGGGTCACGTCGTCTTGATATGGTGATAAATACCGTGCTTGCCAGGAACCGTGGGCGTTTGGCGAAGTTCTGGACGGAAAACTTCCGGGTACGACGTGAGGAGGTGGGCGTAGGGATCCGTGGGTGCGCTGATGTGGAGAGGGAGGTTAGAGGGGGCGGGTTGAAGAGGTGTCGACAAGTACGAGTCTGCGTTGACCAATCGTCGGTGGGCGACATCGACCAGAAGGTGGAAATGAGAGAGGAAATCCGCACCGAGGATCGGCAATGTGACGTCAGCAACGAGAAACTTCCAATTGAATTTACCGTTTCCGAACGATAATGTGAGGTTCTCGTAACCATAGGTGGGTATCGCAGATCCGTTGGCAGCTACCAAGCGGACGTCGGCAGATGTAGACAGACTACATCGTGCCTTAAAGAGTTTCCTTGGCAAAAGAGAACGACAAGCACCCGTGTCTACTAAAAATCGCACGCCCGTTCCTGCATCCTGTAAAAAGAAAAGATTAGAAACACGGGAGGCCACCGCCACGAACAATGGCCTATTTACACGTTTTTTGGCCACTGACAATGCTTGGCACATTTCTTTGCAGTTGCCCCGAATCTGAAGTGGTAGTAGCAAAACTGCGGCGGATGGAGGTAGTAAGGGCCTGTAGAAGTCGTTCGTTGGGGCGCGAGCGATTGATGGGTGGTGGGCGGCTTTGTCGCTGCTTCGGCACGTCACGGGGTAGGCGTGTATTTCCTACGGCATTCATGTCAGCTTCGGTTGACGTTGAATAGGCATCCTCGTCGTCAGGGGTGGAGGCGTTGATTGAGGTCTTGAAATGGCTGTCCATAAGGGCGTCGGCTTTGGTCATCAAGTCCTTTATGGGTAAACCATCGACATCGGGTATGGCAGCGCGTATAGGTCCGGGTAAACGGCGTATCCAAAGGGCACGAAGTAGGTTCACCTCACGAGGAAAGCCGTCTGCGGCAGGTTGAAGGCGAGCGATACTGGTCATTTCCCTGAGGGCAAGCGAAGCCCTTTGGTCCCCCAACGGTTGTTGCGAGAGCTGAAAAAGCTTTGCTATACGGGCGGCTGGCGACGGCGAGTACTGCTGCAGAAGGTATGTTTTGAGGGCGTCGTACGCTATTGGGGTGTCTCCTTGTTCACAAAGCCAGTCGGATATTTCTGGGAAGTTGTCCTCGGGTATCGCCGCGAGAACATAATCTGCTTTGGTGGTTGAGCGAGTCACGCCCCTGATGCGAAACTGGACTTCTGCGCGCTGAAACCAAGCAAACACCTCTCCGCTGGCAAACGATGAAAGTTTGAATGGGGCGGCCGCAGCACCAATTGCCGTAGAGTCCGCCATAGTACCAACGATGGAGGGGCGAGGGGGGGGGGTGGAAGGCGGAGGGAGCGAGTCGACTTCCGGGGTCACCAATGTGATGGGCCGAGAGAAAGGTTGCGACTCAAAGGCAGGAAGCAATCAACTGAGTAACTTTATTATAGAACACTCTTCTTTATATACAAAACCTCAAGGCAACAAGCATTTTCATGTTCACAAGACAGACAATGTTACAGAGGAAAACCGGAGACATGATTATTCAGGTTCTTTTTAGTGCGAGGGAAGAGCGCAGATACAAGCATAATATATACAAAATAATTTATGTACGATGGTGTAACACACGGTTGGCACAATACTATCGTTTCCAGAGGCCGTGTAATAGTGTTTTTCCCAAATATCTAACAAACCGGCTTATGAATTTCCATGAAACTACAGCAATGAATGTTTCAAACATTGGCCTAATTTTTGGTGGTACAATGAATTGACACATGTGCTTAATTAACCCGTTTACTCTTAGAAAAAAGAGGAACTTCTTCCCTTCCTTCAGAGCGTTTCGAAGAAGTGTTACTCAATCACGTAACTGTGATGCAGAGGTTCCCCCAACCCTCCTTCGGTGTTTACACCTATGGCTATCCTAGTACTCCCCCCCCCAACCCTTCCTTCTTGCCTTCTTTCCTTCATTCCCATTGTTATTAGGCTACCGAGTAAATCCCTGTTAGGAAAGACTGTGTACTGGACTTAAAAAATGAGCCGGAAGAGCAATAAAATGTTTTATGGTGGTAGATAATGATTAGATGGTTAACACAAATTATCAAACATAATAGAAGAGGTTTAAAACCGGGGTGTGGAATCGCACTGAGAGATATTCTACTCGTACTCCTACAAATTTTAGATTTGCGACTAAAAGATAAAATAAAAACATTAGTAGAAATAGAAAACAATTGTTTTCCTTGAGAGTGATGATGAGTAAAATGTATAAGTGTCCATTTTTCTTTTCTTTTTTTTCATCCCTCATAAATCTATGGTCTCCACCAATTGGTGATAACATTATTTGGGAAAAGCAAAGCTAATGAATACTTTGATACGAGTATATCAGCTTGGCATGTAGACAATGTCAATGGATTTCTCAAAGTAAGGTTGATTGGTTCATTAATTGAAGTCTGGTATAATTCCAGTAACAAAGTCGCAATGATATTTGTCACATACCTTTTAAGTAACAAAAATAGGTACTGGCACTTATAACGTAAATAAATATATAAAACTATAGGTTGAAATATAATAAATCTTATGTATTTATGAACACACACATATATATATAATATATATATATATATATATATATATATATATATATATATATATATATATATATATATATATATATATATATATATATATATATATGATCTCAAAATTTATCAAATGGCCGATGTCAATGCCCTTATATGAAACATCTTTTAGAAGTCTACCTTCTAAGGAATTCAAGCTACTCTCTCTGGTGAAATTGATATGATAAATTATATCAAACAATGCTCTCTGTCATTTTCTTCCTGGTAATTGATGTATCGAGAAACCTGTGTTGTATGGAAGAATGAGTCCTACGGATTAACCTAAAGAAAACTATATTTTTATTGCTTTACCAACACTCGCTTGAAGTGCGAAGTGTAGGGTTAACATGGCTTCTTTCGTCTCCTGTCATAAGTCTCATTATTGATCTTCAATGTAAGTGAGTGGGAAAGATATAAAACCTTGGTCTTGTGTTTAGGTAAAGTCTAAAGTCACGAATCACATTACCAGGTATGCTGAACTTTTACTGACAAAGAATTTCTTATTGCTTGGGGAAGGTCATATGACAATTATCTATGGAGTTGAACAGGCGTTTAACAATTCCGGGGATGGGAGGTACAGGGGAAGAAACGTTATAGCAACGTCACTGAGGGACGTCATCACTTTTGCGAATGTGTGGGTGGCTAATACTGGCTTTAGCCTCATTTTCTTAAGTAAAAATGATAATGAAACGTTATTGGCAATGCACAGTATTTCCCAAAATTAGGCCATTGTATGAAGCGGTCCCTGCTTTGATATCATGGAAATCCATCAGTTATTTTAGGAGTTATTTAAAAAAAAACACTATTACACGGCCTCTGGAAACGATAGTATATATATATATATATATATATATATATATATATATATATATATATATGTGTGTGTGTGTGTGTGTCTGTGTGTTCGCTTATATATATATATATATATATATATATATATATATATATATATATATATATATATATATATGTATATATATATATATATATATATATGTGTGTGTGTGTCTGTGTGTCTGTGTGTTCGCTTATATATATATATATATATATATATATATATATATATATATATATATATATATATATATATGTATGGATAAATTTATATATATATATGTATGAATTTATATATATATATATATGCATATATATATATATATATATATATATACATATATATATATATATAGATGTATATATATACATATACATATATATATATATATATATATATATATACATATACACACATATGTATATATATATATATATATATATATATATATATATATATATATATATATCGATAGATACATCGATAGATAGATAGATAGATAAGATAGATAGTTATACTCACACACACACACACACACACATATATATATATATATATATATATATATATATATATATATATATATATATATATATATATTTATATGTGTGTGTGTGTGTGTTTGTGTGTCTGTGTATGTGTATATATATATATATATATATATATATATATATATATATATATATATATATATATATATATATATATATGTGTGTGTGTGTGTGTGTGTGTGTCTGTGTGTGTTTTTTTTTTTTTTAATGGCATGGATGTTTCTACATCCGTTATTGCTGCCTGCTTCGATGAATGGGAGGAGGTATCACGGTTGGGAGGTGTTTGCATTCAAAGCTATATGTGAGAGTATTGGATGATCTCAGCCATCCCGAAGATGGTTTGGACCTTTATGACGGAACTATTCTCAAGGGTTGGGTCATCGGAATCCAAAGGGATCCAATGATTGGGGTAGGACTCTCGGCTTCTTGCCGAAGCCTCTAGTTACAGATATAGGGAGGATGATTCCTTAATTTCTTGGTGTCAGTCCTAACAGGCGGGTTCAGCTTACACTTGTGCCTCTATATCTGTTTTAATGCTATGCTTTGGGTAGGGTATGGAATGGGCTATCTGGGAAGTATACTCTCATTGTGCCGATAGTCGAGAGTACAAATTTCCTTTCCAGCGTGTGGTGCCTTAATATTCTCAAGCAGGTGAATTAACTTATACAAACCAAACATGACCTTTCTTTTCTATGGATTCTGTTGATAACGACCTCCCCCCTCTCCCCTAGATATGCTGACTCACCCCCGGCACTGTTGCCGACCTCTGCTAGGCTAATTAAGGGAAATTCTGTTGACGATAAAGCAACTAATAGGGACCGCACTTCAAATGCTCAAAAACTAGATGGAAATGTAAAGAAATTAAAGGTCATCCACATATGCGATATACCAATAAATTACCATTATGAAGCATTGTGGATAACTTTTAAACCTTATGGCAGAATTCATGAAATAATGGTGAATTTCATAGAAAACAATGAGAAACGGGAAGGATGGATCTCCTTCAGAAATCATGAGGAAGCTTTAAAGCAGTCTGTGAGATTACCAAAATATAAATTGATAAAAGCGAGATAACCTGGGGCGCTATGCAATGCAGCTCCTCGAAACCTAAATATATATTGGCCGTCGATACCCTTAATTCTTGCCAGATCTAAAACACAATCTATTATGCTAAATAATATAAAAATTGAAGAAAATCTAATGGTGGATATCAAACCACATTTGAATTTTAGCTATGGAAGAGGAGTCATTTTTTACAGACTTATATGATTTTAGCGAGGATGAAATATCAGATATGTGCCCAAAAGAAATATGGAACTATTATGATTATTTTTACTTTTGAAAACCATGATGTACTTTCTCATATTTACATCGAAAAGGAGAGCATACCAATTCGCCTGTATAAACAGAAACCATTGCAATTCTTCAATTGTTTCAAATTTGGTCATCCATGTAAGGTATGTAAAAACATGAAGATCTGTGACAATGGTTCTGACCCTGATAATGTACCCTGCACTAGCATTACAAGGTGCACTAATTGTAGCCAGGGTCACAAGCCAATCAACAGGAAATGTCCTCAATATCAAACCGAAGAAGCAGCTATTCAGAAGTCGGATGTTTAGCATATCAGTGTGGAATATGCTAGGTGACTTCTAACAAAAACCAAGAGTTACGCCAAGGCCTAGAAATCTAAGGATGGAGGACATCCAGGAAAAATTGCAACACAAGTTAGACTAGGCAATGTAAAACATCCTATTGCTGAATCCCCGCCTAAGGCTATTACCAAGCCTCGGAATTTAGACTCATTGCCTTTCATCAAAATGGTCCCACCTCCTTCCTCTAGGTCTGCCACACCTCAAATGAAGATTCCAAAGCTCTCATCTCAGGCAGCATCATTACTAGATCTAGGGGAAAAATTGTATGCTAGAGAGCTACTGGATGTACCTGTCATGATGGAGGTACATAATCATAATAGCTCTCCCTCTTTCAGTCGAAAAAGAGGGAGACCACCATCCCTCTCCCCTCGAACAAGAAAAACAAAAATTCCTATAGCAAATAAGTTTGATATTCTATTTGAAAAAGATGATGGATTTCTAGAAAATTTAAATATATCAAAAATTAATATTGAGGTGCACCATCCTCTTCGACAAACAAATATGAAGGCTACTGAGATAAACCTTAAACCAAGCTTAGTAAGACCTACTTTTTCAAAGAGAGCATCAGAGACTCCTATCAATTCAAAAAACTCTGACAGGAAGGATTCTAAGGAATCTTCCTGTGATTAAACTTTACTTTCTCTTTAATTTTACAGTGGAACTGTCAGGGTCTGAGGGCTAATTATGAAGAACTTTAGCTCCTCATTCATGAGCATATATGTCTACAGGAGAGCAAACTTGATGATAATACTCCTTGTCCTCGCGAATATATCAGCTACAAGACACCATATGATTAATGAGTAAGGAGCCATGGCGAAAGTCTTATATATGTTCGCCGAGATGTTCCCCAAATATCTTTGCCTATTTGTACACTTCTGCAGGCAAAAGTTTTACTGATTGATATGGGGAGAAAATACACCATTTGGTCTCTCTACTTGCATCCAAATAACAACATCTCATATGATAATTTAGTAAAGGTGATCCAACAACTCCCTCAACCTTTTCTCCTCCTGGGAGATTTGAATGGCATACATCGTTCATGGGACTATGTTTTAGCATACATTGTTCATGGGACTATGTTTTAGCAAACACAAGGGGCAATATTATTCCATCAATTGTGGAAAATTAAGATGTTGGACTCCTTAATTCAGGAGAGCCTACACACTTTCATGTTCAGACAGGTACCTTATCATGCATTGACCTTTCAGTTGCAAACTTTAACTGTCTATTCGAGTTTGAATGGAGAACGTTAGATGATTGGCATACTAGTGATAATGCTCCAATTATTATAGATATGACCAATGGTCCACCCATGCAGAGATTGCCACGATGGAACCTTAACAAGGCGGACTGGAATAAATTTCTGGAGCTAAGTGAAATTGAAAGGAGTGCAGAACAATTTGAAAGTGTAGATGATGTTATAGACTTACTGAATGGAACTCTACATATAGCAGGAGTCAATTCAATTAAAAAAACATCAGTGTTATTCAAACGGTAACCAGTCCCCTGGTGGTCTTCAGAACTAACTGCCATACACAGAGGCATAAGAAAAACTTTGACTCGATTGCGTAGGCACTGTAAAAAGGAGAACTTACTAGTATATAAGAAATATAGAGCACAGTCCCGTCATGCAATGAAAGAAGCTAGGTGCCTGTCTTGGGTGTCTTTTGTTTCCTCCATTAACAGTAGAACATTGTAATCTTCTGTGTGGAGGAAAGTTAAAAAGATAGCAGGCAAATTCACCCCCAACCACCACCAGTGTTGAAGGTGAATGATCAGTATAGGACTGATGCAATTGAGGTTAGCAATGCCCTGGCAAGTTTGAAGCAGCTCCTGGTCATCAGTTTAGGAACATTGAAGAAAGGAAAATTTAAAATTTTGCAACAGGAACGGAAAAGTTATACAATTCTCCTTTTACAGAAAGAGAATTTGATTCTTAACTTGCTAAGTGTATTGACACAGCCCCTGGACCCGATGGAATTCCATATGCAATGCTTAAACGTGTACTTGTTGATGCAAAGGTATTTATTTTAATCTTTATTAACAGAATATGGCGTGATCATAGCTATCCAAGTGTTTGGGAACTAGCCATTATTTTAGCCTTTTTATAACCTGCTCAGGATAAGTTTTTAGCAGCAAACTATCGACCAATTGCATTGATATCTTCCTTATCTAAGATCATGGAGAAAATGGTCAATGCAAGACTGATGTGGTACTTGGAAAAGAAGGGTATTTCATCACCTATCCATTGTGGATTTAGAAAAATGCACTCAACGAGTGATGTGTTGAAACAACTTGCGTACTTTACTTGTGAAGCCTTTTCTTCCGATACAGCAGCATGTAACAGTCTTTTTTTTTTTACCTTGAAAAGGCATATGATACTGCATGGAGATCTGGTATACTTAAAATCATTCATAATTTCGGTTTACGAGGAGAGCTACCATTGTTCATTCAATCATTTATTTCACATAGATTTTTCAAGTGAGAGTGGAAGAAGTTCTATCAGAGAGGAAATATCAGGAAGAAGGTGTTCCCCAGGGTAGTGTGCTGAGTGTAATGCTATTTGCCCTAGCCATTCCCCAAGATATTCTCTCACCACTATCTGTAGATGATCTCTCCATATCATTCGCTGGAGCTAGAATGGCAATGGTTAAGAGAATACTACAACTCTCAATTGACAAAATTATGCAGTTTGCTGATATGAATGGGTTCAACTTTTCGACAAGCAAAACTGTTGTTGTCCATATCTGTTGTATCCGGGGAGTACATCTAGACCCAGATGGATACATCAAAGGTCAATGGATCCCATGTGTAAGTGAAGCTACATTTTTACGATTGGCTTTTGAATGTTTGCCCACAGGGGTTCCTCACTTAAAGGCATTAAAAACTAAATTTCTTGAGGCTCCGAAAAAAAGTATTGTCCCATTCATCATTGGGCGCAGACCACAACTCTTTTAAAATTATGCAAGGCCTTAATTTTTTCAAAAATTAGTTATGGATGTGGAATATACTCCTCAGTCACCACAAGCCGATTAAAGATATAAGATTTTATGCATCATGCTGGTTTGAAATTGTCCATAGGAGCATTTAGAACTTTGCCTATCCCAATCTCCTTGTTGACGCTGGAGAATTACCCTTAGACCTTTACCGACAGTCTTATATTGTTTGGTATTAGTTTAAGTTGGAAAGACTTCCCAATTATTTAGCCTGTCAGACTACAAACTTTGTGAGGCATTATAGATATTTTGAGTTACACCCAAAATCT
>NC_090746.1:41371464-41398964 GCF_036898095.1 Palaemon carinicauda | reverse complement strand
ATATATATATACATATATACATATATATACATATATATATATATATATATATATATTTATATACATATATATATATATGTATATATATATATATATATATATATATATGTAAATATATGTATATATATATATATGTATATGTATATATATACATAGACACACATATATATATATATATATATATATATATTAATATATATATATATATATATATATATATATATATATATATATAATATATGTATACATATAAATATATATATATATATATATATATATATATATATATATATATATATATATATGTATATATACATATATATATATATATATATGTATATATATACATATATATATATATATATATATATATATATATATATATATATGTATGTATATATATTCAGAGAGAGAGAGTATATATATATACATATGTATATATATATTATATATATATATATATATATATATATATATATATATATATATATATATATATATATGTATATATATATATATACAGAGAGAGAGAGAGAGAGAGAGAGAGAGAGAGAGAGAGAGAGAGAGAGAGAGAGAGAGAGAGAGAGAGAGAGAGAGAGAGAATTAGTATACATATATGTAAAACGCTATTCTTTAAGCAAATACGCTAGAATTAGGGACATTCAGTTTTCAACTCGAAAGGTAAACAACGAATAATCCTTATGTAAATATTTCTGGAAAGCCTAAGGAGAAATACCACTTACTCCACAACTCTATACACCCAAATAGTATTCGTTGATTTTCAAGAATCCCAATATTGCTATCGATAAATTGTCATATATATATATATATATATATATATATATATATATATATATATATATATATATATATATATATATATATATATATATATATATATATATATATATACACACACATACGGTTTACATATGTAAATATAAAGAAAAATATGATAGATAATTTGAATACAGAAAGAAGAAATGTAGGACTGAAAATGAAGTATAACATTAACTAAGATTATGTTCAATAAAATGCAAGGACACAACAAATAAAGGTTATGGACGAACCTCTTAAGATTGATAATGAATATACGTGCTTAGGACAGACAGTGTTTCCCCTGGACACGAGACCGAAAATAAAAGAAGTTTAAGAATGGGATGGAGAGTTTTTGGTAAATAAAATGAGATTATTTTAAAGTAAAATCGAACTTACTCTAAGAAGAAAGGTATTTAATCTGATGGCCCTACCAGTATTAATTCATGCATCACCTTGAAGCCTTAATAAAGCCTTAGATCATGAGCTAGTTACAATTCAAAGAGCTATGGAAAGAATAATGATGAGAATAACAAAGAATCAGAAAAAAAGGAAAATGGATATGAGAGCAAACTGAAATAGAGGATATTCTGACATGAAAGGAAAAGAAAAGAAGTGGACTAAGAAAAAGATATTGACGTGGGAAGGACATATGATGATAATGAAAGATAATAATAGATTATAATAGAATAATGGAATAGGTCCCTATAGGTTGAAAAAGAACCAGGAAAAAAAGACAATGAATTGACGAACCAAGAAAATTTTTTGGTATAGATTGGCATAGAAAGACCATAGATAAACGCAAGTGGAAGGACATGTCATGTGTAATTTTAATATCATGTAATTTCACAAGTATAATCATCCTTTAATATCTGAAATAGGGGTGTACCACCTGCACAAAAACTTTGATGTTACTGCATTACAAAGATAGAATTACGTACTAGAAGGTACTCGTATAATCTGTGAAGATATAAATGCAAACGATGGTCAGCATTATGAAAAATTCTAAGATACATGCACAAAGAACTAACAGAACGACGGGGCCATAGATTGATACCAAGATCAAGGGTAAGAAATTTAATAGAAAGCAAGTTGTTTATAAAAAAACCATAATAAACTTGATTTAATCTAAGAAAAAATATATCTTACACGAATTTCCTTCGGAGAAGTCCCCAACTTTATTGAAAAATTTCAAATCTGTAGTGAATCTTGAATTTCCCGCCCAAAACAGATTTTGTTCATGCTTTATAGTAAAGAAAAGTATTGTAAATATTAACAAAATGTTTATGATCTGACTACAGTGACAAGCAACCACATTCCCACCTATGAACAAATTAATGAGGAACAAGTACAGCAACTATACTAATATATATCAAAATCAGAAGAGCAGATTTTTGATTAAAAAAAACATTACCTTTTATTTCAACTGAGGTTATATAAACAAGACTTAGACGCTGAGATCTCACATTATTAACACAACTTACAGTATCGAATTGCCTGTGTTCATGTTTCCCAGATTAAGTACTGTAACAATTGTGCAAACATGAAATAGAAGAAAAAAATCCAATCAATGCTACACATGTAGAGGAAATTGAAGAAAACTATAGAAATTATAAATAATTCGAGAACAATTTGATTTTATTGAAAATAAAACCATAAGCTACAATGGAAAATAGAATGTTGGAAACATAATTACGACAACAAAATGTCATAAATCTATGAAAATTGAACATTTCCCCGAAATTTGCTTCGCAAATAACTAATCATCCTTCCCATCTCCCTTCACCAAAAACTACGGTATCACAGCCAACCTATCTGATCTGTCAACGTTTAACATGTCAGTTCTCGCCGCTCCAAAATATACCTACAAGGCCGTTGCTACCTGCATACGCAATTTACTCCTTGGACAGATATGGGTCTCTTATGTTAAAACCTACGAGTGATGTAAAGAGAAAATTACAAAGCTGTTCTCATTGAAAGTTCGCCATGCTCATTTAAACAATAATTGTAAAAATAACAAGAATCGCAATAAAACTACGCGGGTTATTACAGTGGTTTCAATAGGCGTTTCATTATTGCTGAAGAATAAATTAAAACACGAAAGCTTTCACTAATGAGAAACAAACGAGCAAGAACCCCCTTCGTCAAATAGACTTAGTGGTGCAACGTTTACTCAAATTCATAGTCAAACAACATCTATTATAATGAGTTAAGGAACTTCCTCGATAATATCCTTTAAGAACCATGGAAAAAAATACAAAGGCAAAAGAACTGACAATAAAAAAATTTGAGTATTCTACGGAGAAACTAGAATTCCCTTATATCAAAAGATAATAGATTTAATCATGTTTCTCACTTCATTGATTATGCGTGGCAGATATATTTCAACGCTGTTACTGAGGATATTTTTTCCCTGTTGGAGAACTTATGCTTGTAACATCTTGCTTTTCTAACTAGTGATGTCGCTTAGCTAATAATGATAATAATAATAATAATAATAATAATAATAATAATAATAATAATAATAATCTAATGTCTAGGGGAGAGGAGAGAGAGAGAGAGAGAGAGAGAGAGAGAGAGAGAGAGAGAGAGAGAGAGAGAGAGAGAGAGAGAGAGAGAGAGATACTGTAGGTAATAATTCACACATTTTTCTATGTATCACAATTTCATTTTTTTGTTCATAACAATATCTTGTTCTTCTCGTAATCAAATAATTCTGCAAATATTCATATAAGTGAAAGTGATAGTTCAGGATTATATAAATGTCCTGAACATTATTTTCTTATTTCAATTTCAATGTTCCCCTTTTCATATTATCAGAGGAAAACAAACTGTTCAATAGTATAAATCAGAGGAATGAGATGGGGAGTATGTGTGAATGGAGAGAGACATTATAAACAAGTGCAAAAATATTTCAAAATAGGGTCAACATGAAAGCAACAAGAGGTCAATATCAGATATATATATATATATATATATATATATATATATATATATATATATATATATATATATATATATATATATATTTATATATATATATATATATATATATATATATATATATATATATATATATATATATAAAGAGAGAGAGAGAGAGAGAGAGAGAGAGAGAGAGAGAGAGAGAGAGAGAGAGAGAGAGAGAGAGAGAGAGAGAGACATGCCTCTATATAAATGAAATATAACTGTGTGGTTTATTTCAAATGATTAAGAGATCTAAAGGGTGAGGGTACCATGTATTCTAATATAAAACTTCAAATATATTATAGATTCCCTGCACTGAGGTTCATTACCAAATATTGGTGGAAATAGAAACAAAATTCCTAAAGAATTTCTGATTTTCTCATTCTCTGCCCAAAAAAAAAATCAATTCAAAAGAAACTACTCCCATCCTTTCCGAGAGATTCAATTTCTATTATAAATTAATTAAATTCTAATTTCAAAGGGATGAGGAAAACGTATGCACGAATAATATCAGAGTGGCTAAAGACACGACATCCTATTTTCTACTTCAATCAGAGATTTTTTTAACCATTTTTATTTGAGCCCAACGATGTTGGTTCAGCATGAGAGAGAGTTTTTAAATTACACATTTAATTTTCAACAAGTATGTGCATATTTTGTAATATTGCCCACAAACGTCCGTTGGAAAAGCAATATATGAAATCAATAACAATTAACTCATTAGAACCTTTCATTTGCTATATAAAATTATCATTATTTTGACAATTTAATTTTGAAAAAAAAAAAAAATCATATAAACCAAAATTTAAGCTTTACTATGGTCCAGAGGGTTACACCCGAACGACAAATGTGGCTGACCCGTAGTAAAAGGAACACACCAAGATGATAATGATAATATTAGTCTGAAATTTACAAAGAAACCTCAAGACCTTGACCCTCGCACTTAATGATAACTGAAAAACAAAATCATAAAAGGAAACTTAGTCATTGAGAAATGTCAGTATATCATTTAATACCATTTCTACGCACTACGCGTGGCAAAAGCTATGAAATGAGAATGAATTTATGGGGAGTTTTAATTGATAACTTATTTGTTTTCTCATTTAAATCCTGTATATTATGACTTAATTTCTAATGCATTGTTAGAATTACCTTCTTAATGATATGAACTTTTTAGAGCACATGACAAGGAAATCAATCTTGAGGCAAAAGACTGAAGTAAGTGTAGCTTATACATAACCAAAATATCTGTTTTATATCTCAATTTATTTAGCATACCAAAACTCTCGCTCAAATTATTTTAAAAAGTCCCCCTAGAAAACTGTATGATGTATTGTTTATGCTTCTGAAAGCTCGATTTACATACATTTTCAATTTACTATGTTCCTTATATAATACTTGAAACCCAACATCCCTACACTTGGACGCAATTCACTTCTTTACCACAGGCATATATGTAAGCTTGACACCGATTCATCCCCTGGATGTAAAAATGTTAGATACCCGCCAGACAACTATATGATAAACGGATAGACAGACAGATTAATGAAAAAAAAAGAATATAGAGTGTAGGGTAAAATATCTACAATAAAGTCCAACTAAATAGACAGCAGGTCAAAGATGTACGCCAAATGCTGTCTCAACTTTGACCAGCCTCATGAATGATTATTAGAACCACGATGAATTTGAAATAAAGGTATCAAAACTTAACTTTTCATGTTTTACGGTCGATTTATCTAATATCCATTTTGCAAAAGAAAAAAAAATCTTCAATACTTTTCAAATAATATCAAGGTAGCATTTCTAAAAGTTCTGACGGTGATTAACCTATTTTTGAACAGCTCACTAGAATGGGTTCAATTAACCATAATTGGTCACAGTGACTACATAATGACGCATTACTATAATCAAAAATATATTTAAGTGTGATGTGTATTCAAGTGTGAGGTGGGTATGCCCTAACCTGAGTCTTGTGTAAATAACATCAACCCTTCGGTAGTTAAAAGAAAAATTACACCAGAGAAGAGCATTTCTGCTGATGATTTTTTTTTATTCATTATTATTGCAGAGAATACAGACACGTCACTTACCATTGGCTTACAATATGGGACCTAATAGGTAGCTTCATATCGGATGGGGGAATACTTTCTAATGCCTAACTATCGTAAGAAGGCCCCCAGCTGGAAAACAGTTTTGTGCTGATAAGAAATGTTATTGAACTTTCTGAACTAATAGTTGGAGGTTAAAAACTGTTTTGAGTGTGTCAAACAGTCTTAGGGCCTTAACAAATATTGCCCGCTCTTGCAATACATACAAAGGCACAGTCAGGTAATTTAGTTAAATATGATTAATTTTTATGGACCGCAGCAATATCACTCTTTGACTTTGAGCATCAGTAAATACCTCTACATTATCTATTTTTAACAGCATCATGTTCAAGAAACAGTGTTGGTATATTCTATAAGAGTGTTTGTCTTTGTAAACGATTTTGAGCATAGTGATATCAGATATTTCCAGAATTTTTCCTTCTTAAAATAAATGTCATAAACGTCTTGATCTACTTTAATATCAAAAGGCTTTGATGACCTTGGCCCACTAAATATTTCAGTTTCTATCATTCTTAGAACATCCAAGGATGGATTTCTGGGGGCAGATATAATTCTGCAGAGATGCAACAAACCTAATTCCTACCTTAGCAAATCTATAGGTATTTCGTTGGTATGCACATAGATGTTTTATACATTATAGGTCTTAATTCAACTGAATATATAATGTTTCATATTTTGTACAAGATTGTGCTGTCCCAATCGCCGTTCCTCCAGCCAGTTGACAAAAACGCGTGAAATACCCTGATCCTCTCATTCACAAACGCTAACCCTTTCATCATGTACAGTAGCTCAACATTTCTCACCCAAGCAATTTATTTTAACAGTTTCATCTTTCTTTTTCTTGTGTTCGCATAGACTTTCAGAGAAGAAAGTTCGCTCATACATTCCCACTAAAGTATTCAAATACAAGTCTTCTTTTCTTCTTCAAACATCCTTCTGTTCTTGTTTCTCTTATTCGCTAACACCTATTCTCTCATCTTATCATTCTGTTATACAAACTTATCTGAATCGACCATTTGTATTCTTCCATCATACATTTAACTTTCATTGCTTCATCTACCTGCCCTCCAACTACCCTCACCATATCATCTTACTCATATTTACTATAGACTTTCTCTTTTGCAAATAATGTTAAAACTCGGTACTGTACAAGAATTACTCCCTTATTTCTGACGCTACATCTTTAGAAACAAATACAGTACCATATTGTATGCTGAGGTACCAGATAAAAACTCAGCTTGTCTTAAAACGTTTAATTTCGACCTGTAACATTATAGAAGTCAATATAACATACCCCATTTTTTTTTTTACGTATCACCTTATCAGAAACATTAATCCTTATCACCATATGAACAAACATATATAAATTCTTACTAATAGTTATCATAACCATAATGCCATTACACAATCACCGTTACCACCAAGTTAAAAGATAAGTAACAATTAACTGCAAAAAGTCACTACCCAGCAGATTTCTCGTGCATTAAATATCAGCTAATTTCTTCTATCAGCTTTTACATTAACTCATCCTAAAATACAACATCACTATAGTAGAGGAACAATGTCAAAATGCCGATAAGACTATTCAACCGAAACATATCCATATTTTACAAATCTCATTATACAAATAACAGCATACGTTAAAGAACACAAGTTACATATCAACACCATTTGCTTGCATGAGTGAACAGCTGCACTCCTCAGCAACTATGCACGAACCGTTGGTTATGTGCACAACCTCCACCTGCCAGTCACTGGCCACGTCGACAGTCGACAGTACCACTGCCCACCGCCACAATTTTACACTGTCGTCAGTGAGCATCGGCATGCGCACACTTCACAAAATTTGAACATTACTAAAATACTTAACAAAAATAATTATTAGTGTATAACTAATAATACACATATGAATAGAGAAACACACACAATAATATCGTGATAGTGATAGAAATGTCCCCTAAATAAAATTAATTTTTTTCTTTTCTTTCTTTATGGCAATTCACCTGCTGGCGCAATAAACAGATAGACAAAGCTCTGCCTACATGGGGGATTTGAGGCAAGTCAGCAGACCAGGAAGGAGTAATATCTTGAGTATTTTTCCTCTTGCCCTTAGACGTAAGATGGATAAGAGAACCAGTATATAATAGTTTTTTTATTAAGATAGAATATTTATTTTCTTTCTGTTCAGTCATTATTTCTTTCTTAACATTAAGCTAACAAGGGAACAGACGTGTTGTCCTTCTATGCACAATTATTGTTTATTCCTGAAACAGTGAGTTTTTTTAGTAATATAAACAAACTTCTATGTAAAAATTATCCTAAGGATCACATGCACTTCTCAACTGCATGTTGCAAGACTTAATTAGTTACCAAAAGAAGATGCAAAAATAAATACGCAAGGGAGATGCATACAATACGAGTGAGGACAGTTGTGAGAATTTCAGTCATATATACAGAATTGTAAATGATATGGCTTTAAAGCTAATAATGGAAAACCAAAGGCCGTGTAAGTGAATGTTGTATCAATTTCTCCCTTTTAGTGTTCAAATAAATTATATTTTCTTTTTTTAAGAGAATATAATGGCAAAGATAGCTTATATCAATAATCAAACAGCTATATAGCTGATAATTGACTAAAATTATAGACACATAGACCATTGCTTTCAATACAAAAAAAAAAAAAAAAAAAAAAAAAAAAACAGTGGGCAAAAGTAAAATGATAATACACTAAAACATAAAATAATCTGTTGAGAATACCTCTATAAGGAAACGCAGACACTAATCTAAGTGGAAAAGAATCTTTCCCTCTCCACTCAACCACTTCCATTCCAATGTCCTCAGGAAATATTTTGAAGCAGAGTTCATGGACCTTCTTTCCTATTCAAAATAACAGGCTGCAGATTGGAATAAAGATGAGGGAATATGAAACTGAAAATATGAAAATTTAAAAACAATCTGGGCGGGGAGGAGGTTTGTGTTTTTCTTATTGATTTTTCTTATATTTCCAGGAGATGGCAATAATAAAAATCTTGGGGAACAATAAAGCGGCACATTTTATAAGGACAAAATCCTCCTTTTCTATTTATTGACTCATGGGTACAGTCAATTTAGTTGGCAATGACAATTCTTTCTGAGATCGTTAGACAGACAGTCATTCAATAGACATCAAAATTGATCCAAGTTCAAAATTAGAGTTGCAATACTATGGGTCAGCTTCTTGAGATTAATATTTCCATTCACTTTTACAAAATTAATCTTCACTAACAAGCTTTGTGTCATTGTTCTTATCAAATATCATCACTTTGACAGCTATCTTCAATATTGATGACGGCATTTAATATTCTTTGCTATTGGTATGTAGATAGTAGATTAGCAAGGGCACCAGCCACCCGCTGAGATACTACCGTTAGTGAGTTATGGGTCTTTTGACTGGCCAGACAGCACTACATTGGATCCTTCCTCTGGTTGCGGTTCATTTTCCCTTTTCCTACACACACACACACACACACACACACACACACACACACACACACACACACAAAGCGAATAGCATGGCCTATCCTTTACTTATTCTCTTCTGTCCTCATACACCTGACAACACTGAGATTACCAAAAAATTATTCTTCACCCGGTGGTTACTACACTGCACTGTAATTTTCCAGTGGCCACTTTTCTCTTGTTAAGGTTAGAAGAGACTCTTTAGCCATGGTCAGCAGGTCTTTTAGGAGAAGGACACTCCAAAATCAAACCATTGTTCTCTAGTCTTGGGTAGTGCCATAGCCTCTGTACTATGGTATTCCGCTGTCTTGGGTTTGAGTTCTCTTGCTTAAGGATACACTCGACACACTGTTATGTCTTGTTTGTCTTCCTCTTGTTTTGTTTAAGTTTTTATAGTTCATATAGAAAATATTTATTTTAATGTTGTTACTCTTCTTAGAAATTTAATTTTTTCGTGTTTCCTTTTCTCACTGGGCAATTTTCCGTATTGGAGCCCCTGGGCTTATAGCATCCTGCTTTTCCAGCTAGGGTTATAGCTTAGCAAGTAATAATAATAATAATAATAATAATAATAATAATAATAATAATAATAATAATAATAATATTAATAATAATTCCTTTTAAACTGAACCAGATGGTTAGGTTTTTTTAGCTTTGTTGTATGTTTTTTTTTTTTTTTTCAATAAGATTATCTTTTATCACAAATGGTCCTGATGACGGGAAATAAGCTTAGATTTTTGGGGTTCATTTAATACTTCCTCTCAGAAACACAGAGTATCTCAGAATGAAGAAACCAAAATCCTATATAACGTTTTATTGACCAAATTAAATAGTTAGTTCTGGTAAAAAGAAAAAAAAAAAAATTCTACTGTTGGTTATGTCTGCTTTCAACATGTAGGATTTTGCTTGAATCACTATAGCTAATAGTTTATAGTTAATGAAAATGGGAATGTTAATACATATGTGCAATTCGACTTGTTAACCTATGATACATCTGATAAGTCAGTAGATAATAAAAACATTGACATTTAGTTACTGTCTGATATCCCTCTTAATATTCATCGCCAAACCAGTAAAAGTATATATATATATATATATATATATATATATATATATATATATATATATATATATATATATATATATATATATATATTCATATATATGTATATATAGATATATATATATATATATATATATATATATATATATATATATATATATATATATATATATATATGTATATTTATATATATATATATATATATATATATTTATATATATATATATATATATATATATATATTCATATATATACACACACACACACACATATATATATATATATATATATATATGTATATATATATATATATATATAAATTCATACATATATATATATATATATATATATATATATATATATATATATATATATATATGTATACATTTATATATATATATATATATATATATATATATATACATATATATAAAATTATATACACTTACAAATATATTCAGTGATTCTGTGAAGGTATAGGAATGCCAGTGCTAAACATCCGTACCATCACAATTATTTGCAAAGTCTCTGGAATTCTTTTGTACCTTTCATTAGGATAACAAAGCAAAAGATAATGAAAACATACACACTTAATAGTAAAAAAAAAAAATTTTGATTTGTTACTCATACACATTATTATGGTGGACTATTTACAAGATTCAGCAATGTTCATGTATTTCTCTCTTACGATGTAAAGGTAAACCCATGCCAGATTAACTATGGTAAAGATTCTGTATTAACTAAAGTAAGAATTTGTTTAAACAAACTTAACTTTAATACCGAACAATGTTTCAATCCACCAGACACGCCCTGGCTGATACCAGACTACCACCGATAAAACGTAGGGCTTATATTCAATATACTATCTATCAAACTGCTCAAATAACATTATATAATCTTCCGGTGTCAAGAGTAATTTAGTTATTATTGAGTTTACTTTCACGTTGCCCATAGTTTTTCAGCTTAAATATATATATATATATATATATATATATATATATATATATATATATATATATATATATATATATATATATATATATATATATATTCAAATAAGCCACATATTTTGACACGTGAAATTCTGGATTCTCTTACCGACCTTGGGATTAGAGCCCTAGGCGGAACCACTCAAAGACAATAGCTTCTGACCGGCCGGGAATTGAACCCTGGTCCAGAAAACTTGTAATAACAGCTACTTACCACTTAGCTACTAGGGAAGCTAGGGGATAAGTCACTGTTGTTGTACACACACACACACACACACACACACACACACACACATATATATATATATATATATATATATATATATATATATATATATATATATACATATACACACACACATATATATATATATATATATATATATATATATATATATATATATATATATATATATATATATATATATATATATGTATATATATACAGAGAGAGAGAGAGAGAGAGAGAGAGAGAGAGAGAGAGAGAGAGAGAGAGAGAGAGAGAGAGAGATGTGTGTGTGTGTGTGTGGTGCAAATGTGAAAAATTTTCTGATAGTAGATATTGGTGTTGCAGAGAAAAACCTGGATATTTTCGACATCCTCTGACAAAAAGGGATAAGGATAGTGTGGGTCGGAAGGGGAAAGTGTCTGTCTTTGAGTTAGCTCAAAGGGTGTCCGGTTAAAATATTCCATGCGATTCAGTCAAAATGTTTCCATAATTTTGGCCTAGTCAAAAATGTGCTACGAAACGTACAGTCAAAACTTGGGATGAAAATATAAACACAAGTTATATATAGAGAGACTGATAGAATATTTTGTACTATTGCTTCCATCCAAGAGAGAGAGAGAGAGAGAGAGAGAGAGAGAGAGAGAGAGAGAGAGAGAGAGAGAGAGAGAAGGTAGGGGGGAGGGGGGGAGTAGATTATAGTTTTCAATTCTAACAAAGTATATGAATGCAAGTAACAGAAAGTTCCATTATCTGTTACACGATTTGTTGTAAATCATTGTTGTGGATGTAATCATTATAAAACTGCTTCATAATTTGAAGTTAATAGCTATCTAATACCTACTGAATATGCAATATCTGTGAGCAGCTACCTATGCCATTCTGAAATAATATTTGTCGTATCGAATGTGCTCACCATTGCCCAGCTGCAAGAGCGTAAGATTAATCTTGGCTCGTCCCCGTTTCATCTTTGGACAGAGGTCTAAATTAATCCCAGTCTCAGTTTCTAGCAATATTAGTCAGACGTTTTCTGGGGCCTTTTAATTGTCATTATCTTTTAGTGTTTCCAAAATAAAATAGATCGTTCAATAACATAATTTTCATTATTAGAAGGAAAAACTTACCCTGCCAAATGAGTCAGAATTGACTCAATTGTCCCGAATAAATTCAGGACGGAAAAATATAAAAAATTAAATCGAATTGATAAAAATAAATTATAGAAAAAAATTATAAATAGATATTTAAATTGTTAGATAATAATTTGTTTATATATTTCACTGAAATTCCTTATAATTTACAGTTCCTAGTAACCTCTAGCTGGTTTTGAGCGCCATTCTAAGGACTAGAATAGAATCGCCAAGCATAATTTTGTACATGAGATGCGCATACTCATGAACAAAATCGATGTTGATATATGAAAATGACAATAAGGTATGATACTAAGATGTTTGACGCATTAGAGTCTGAAAACCAAAGATATCCGGCTGGGAGCTATTTGTATTAAAAAACATACATATGGAGATGTGAAATGAAAGTTCTTGAGCAGTTATAGTCCACTTCTTGTAAAATCAATTAAGAAGTTATGTAAAAAAGAACTATGGGAATGAGCCTTTCTGGTATCATGGTTCAAGAAACATTTCAAATTTGAAGGTTTACTTTTAAGTTTTATAAATAATTCCAATCCATTTGGAATTTGAGTATATTTAAGGCTAATCCTATGGGACTTCTATTATCTTGACTTTTATTTAGCAGGCAGGAGCAAATTACATTTTTTGCTTACGTTCTGTTGGTCAAATTTTTCAATGTCTCAGCTGCCGTTATGCATTTATACTAGTTTTCATATGAAACGAGGTTTAATGTAATTTAATTTTACAATATCTTAACAGTATAATATTTTTTTCCTATTTCTAATCAACACAGATCACTTTCATTCATATTCTGGAAAAAAGACTGGTTAATTTCCTTTTCGAACATGGAGTTTTAATCATGTTTCGAGATCTTTGCCAATTCATCCGACAAACTTTTATCGCACTGATTGCATGCTATCTGCTGTTTACTCACGCAAATGAATTTTGCAATCCACTTTCAGTAGATTTCATCCGCCGAACAAAGATTTATTGCTGTGATATACACGAGGATATTCGTTTTCTCCTTAGAATATCATTATTAATCACACAAGTAAAATTATGTAAAAGAATTGCCAAAGAAATATGCGAAACATTTTGAAAATATATATTCTCTTTAAAAAAGGTTTGAATTGAGAAATCCACCTCAGTAACAAGTTCATAACACATAATGCTTAATATCGAAATTACATTAAGGGAAACGTATGCTCCGTAATAATGGTCGAAAACACAAGAAGAAAGAAAAAGGAAAAATCTCTTCCGTAATCTACACTTGTGTTACAACGAGAGACATAACGGAAAATTGTCTGACTCGTGTACATAAGATGGAAAATATGAACTTTGCATTTCATCTCTGAAGCCATCGATTTTTAACTTGCTTAAAGGTAATGATACAGTTAGCAGCATTGTATTTTGGCATCAACATAGAGGACAAAACGCGAGTATGTATAACTTTTTTAGATATGAAATAAAAGTGGTTTCTATTCATCGATTAAAAAGAAAACACTGGAACATTACTGAAATATCCCTCCTTTACTTCTTATCCTATTCATACTGTAAACGGAATGCTGGTATTATTCAAAATATACCCTTCCTGCTTTGCCTTATCATCATGGGGCTAGGACTTACTCAACATGGCGTAGTATATAGGCCTCGTCCTAACTCAATAATTGCAAGACAAGAGGGTAGGAAAGTTTTTGAAACTTAAAGCTCAAGAAACATTTACAATGAAGAAATGCTAACAATACTTTTCATGGATAATCAAGCCAAAGATTACCACTGTATGGTTGTTATTCGAATGATATTATATGATATGAGTTCAAGATATTGTGATGTTACATTGTTGACTAACTTGGTCGAAAAAATCAAAATAAAATTACTAATAATCTACATGCATAGCCACGCTCTACCTCATTCTCCATATATCTGACTACTCCCATCCCTTGTATCTAAAACTATTTGGCTACCGCAGAGGCAATTTGATAAGTACACTTCACTTACAACAAAACCTTAAGATGTTACACCTGAGATTAATTGATTGATTTGAGGTTTTTCTGGCATTCTGACATCAAAGGTCATTGACACCGAACACCCGATATATGTGTGTATATATACTGTATATATATATATATATATGTATATATATATATACTGTATATAAATATATATATATATATATATATATATATATATATACATATATATATATATTTATATATCTATGTATATATATGTATATATATATATATATATATATATATATATATATATATATATATCTATGTATATATATATATATATATATATATATATATATATATATATATATATATATATATATATATATACATATATACACACACACATATATATATATATATATATATATATATATATATATATATATATATATATATTTACAAATATACATGCATATATATATATATATATATATATAATTAAACACTTATATCATTTTAAATATTCAAAATGAGCCTAGGGATCACTGCCCCCTGGAAAATTCCTTTTGATTTACCATAGGTACTGTACTTCTTTTCAGCCAAGTATTCTAATTCGAGCCTTAGCACTGAATATAAATAAAGGTAAACAGTATAACTATACTATCTTGCCATAAAGATGCATCTTTCTATGAAATAATGGTATAGCCATCCAGACGCAAACGGCGATGAGTTTCCTGAACCCTGCATAATATGCTAAGAGGAGAAATATATCAAAGCTGCCCATAAAAATTCCCGAGGAAAGAGAGGAACGGTCTTGTAAATATACACCAGGCAAGTTGGAAACACTTACTGTAGTAGTTCTACAGACATATGCACTTCATCGATTAAAAACGTATCACTAAATCAGACTGGAAAAAGCAGGGATATTGATCTCAAAGAACTACTTATATATCCAAAGACACTAGTGCGCTACCTTTCGGTACTACTCATGACCTCATTTCCAATACAATCAAATCATCCCTGAAGCACAAACTAAAGAATACTGAATGTGTCCCCAAGGTTACCTCAGGGTCTGCCCTCAAACGAAATACTTTTCCCCTCTAACTGGGAGCTCAATTGCTTGCTTGACATAGCTAAACTCTATGGTTTTGACAATATATATCACAAAATACGATAGATATCCTCTACACAGCATCAATGACTGTAAATGCGCTTGCTGATCTACAAGTGGAGCACACACAAAAAAATGAGTGTAAAGACCTGAGCATAGAAAGTTAAAAAAAAAAAAAAAAAAACACTTTGTGAATGGTTCGATATATATCACTCTGGTAATAGCCCGTACTTAAGAGTGTTATCCACTTTCTGCTCAGAGTGATTATAATATTCAGAATGAAATCATGAAGAAGCCGACACAAGGCTTCTTTTGCATACATATACTGCAATTGGCCTTTCCTGTATTATCAAAGGTCCTAATGCTTAATTGCATATCTTATCTATGACTGCAATGATACAATTCCAGGTTTATGATTTACTCTTCCTGACAATATCTGGCATTTCAAGAAGAATAAGCAATATTTCTGAAATCTTAAGAAAATACAGACCATTGGATTGTAAGGCGACTCTTGGCCAGCAAGTGTTTTCTAATTCTGACTTGATTGTTGTATTCAAAGGGAAGAGAAAAATCGGACCAAGGCCACAGTACCATGCTAAAAATGGAGGAATTTGGGAATTGTTTTGCCAATGATCGAGAGGGTTGCCAACGGCCCGAGGCATCGTCACCAACGGCCTAATTAATAGGTCATTCATTCTACAGTAGGTGTCTTCTTCAGGATTTCAATGCACTATCAACAGATAGTTTTGGCTGGAAACTGGAAAATAAAAACCGGGCTTATGTCTAAATATAAAATGGCCCAGCTCCATAGTGTGTTCTCTAAACAGTAAATCATGAATATATAACTGAGGCCGTAAAGGGGCAGGTTCATGTCACAAAACCGGTTTGCCATGTACTGATTTGTGTCAATGTCTACCTGGTGATTGCAAGAACGACAGTAAACCCAAAAGTGAATGAAAATATCTAACTAGAATCAGAATCAGACTATGAATTGGATACTGATGGTGAAACAATCTAGAAACATTGCTGTTTTTATGAAAATTTTAGGCCATATTTCATTTGCTAATGAGTAACTCACTAGGTCATGTGGCTTCCTTAATCATTCATTTTACAATGGTCACAGTTATGATAAAAGTCATTGATGTTATTGATAATTCAACAAATAAGTTTAAACTGAAGCTGAATATATAATCAAGCTGTCAGTAAATAGCAAACTGTATTACACTGTCAAACAATAGTGAGCCATGTCTTGAGCCACTTTTTATGAATGTGTAAAATTCATCAAATATCCAATATCACTCACTCTAAAAGGGCCTTCCAATGGCTTTTAACAGTTTTAACCATTGCTTTTCTTCAGTGCATAAATTTCATTAACAACACTTTTAGAATTAAAAATTTTCATGAGATTTCCTGTGGTGAAATATTTTAAAATATGTTTGTACTACAGTTTCATAATTTTTCCACCAGGAAGTGCTTTGTTCATACTAATATTATAATTTGATGAATATCCCATATATATGTATGAGATGTTCGATGTATAAATAAAAAATAAAAAATTTCTCCCCTGAATAGGCTATGCTAAATTATATTGTATTATTTTTAGATAATCACAGAACATTTTGTATGTTTAATAAGTGGCTAATTAATAGTTTACTTACTACTTAAGTAGCTAATATTTCTATGGGAACTGGATTCCTGGTTGCTCCATACACTCCTGGATCCAAATCAAGTGAAATTTTCTTCTCCCCAGTGTGTTGCATGAACTAAAAACTAATCCCTGAACAAGATTTGGCTTATAGCCTAACTTTGGTCCAATCCTGGTCAAAGTCACCCTGACTGAAAAAAGGCTCAATAATATAAGGGAGCTTTCACTACATTTTATCATCCCTAACCCAGCCATTCCAGAATGCTAAGTTTCCCAATCGTATTTCATTTTTTTCCTATAGAGGCCTCCACTACAGCATTATTAAATGAGAATACATTTTGAGAATATACTTAAATCTTAAGATAGAAACCATATAAAACCACTATGACAATTCAGAGAAACCATACATAAAAACAGGTGCTGCAGGTACTGTACGGTATTATTGTAGTCTCCACTTCTTTATTAAAGTTTTAGTTACTTGATCATTACCAAAAAGCTGCACATATGTATATGGAGACTATTGTCATTATAACTGCATCATCTTGTCCATTTTGAAAATGTTTTCTTATTTTACATACTATCATTATCTCAATCCTAAAAACCCGAGAAACTGGGTGATTGAAATTCAATTATGAAAAGGCATGGGAGAACAAAATTCACCTAGTAAAGGTGACATATTTGTTATTTAAAAAAAAAAAAAAAAACGATAATGGAAAAAGGGAGCTAAGTGATAGATTTGAAATACGACTCAACAATGTCCGTAGTTAATATGATGAGCCACACAAAAAAGCGTATAAAACAAGAACAATCCGAGATTTCTGACCTCCGACCAATGGCCTAAGATCTATCTGTGTAGGAAATTTCGGCAAATTTCGTCGATTTATTTTGACGTTATCCTTAAAATGCAAATCCGGATCTACAATCTGGATCCGGATCATCTCCAAAATTTAATGGGGTCATCCGTGACCTAAGATATATCTGTGATGAAAATTTCGTTTTGTTTTGACGTAATCCTTTCCACAGACACAGACAAATCATTAGATAAATAAACAAATAAATTGACTCGATTTTATGACCTCCTTAGCGGAGGTAATAACAAAGGACACATGTAACAGAAAATAAATTTTATATCCATTGAGCAAAAATTTTCGAAATTTCTAAAAACTTTACCATATCACTAGATTTTTCACTAATGTTTAAATGATCTGATCTCATTATACAAAAAATAGGGAAATTGCAGCACACGGCACATACAAATGTTTAACAGTATACCATAATTTTCACCTGAAGTACGGTAGTCATTTTAAAGATAGTGACTTCAAGTGAACATGTCAATTTGCGCAACCAAACAATTATTCATTAACTCACCCGTGACGTCACACCAAGAAGTAGTAACCAACTCTTATAAGCATGAATGCAAACAAGAGCTACTAAATGATAAAATTTCCCATTATCTTCAAAGGTCTCAATTACATAATAAAATGCTTAAGTTTTATAACTATATTGGACGTGTTCACATTTTTAAAAATATCTTACAAAAACTACAGGAAGCATTTTTTCCCAACATCTGAATGAAATCTCATGGTAATTTTAAATACCGTAACATCTCTAGTAAATAAGTAATATAAGAACTCATGCAGTTTACTTAAACCTAGAATTAATTACTAATTTCTATATTCGATATTACGGGTGCAATCTACAGAGGAATTGAAAATTGATTATTCTTTTCGAGAAAATAAAGCTTAAAATGTCAAGAGGCTTAAAACATTTTATTTCAACTACAATAGTGATTGTTATCGTTGTAGACGAGGAGAAATATTGAAGAATGTTAGAGACCTGTTGCAAAGGGAGAGAATACTTGAATATAAGTAAACTGTGATAAAACTTAAAATGAATTGTGACTGAACTTCCATATTTCAAATCATTTGCGTTGGTAGATCTATGTAGAAGTAAAATTTAGATTTTTTTTTTTTTCATTCTGAACTAATTCAATGGGACTTTTTAATAAGCAACCTTTTAGGCGATGGTATAATCTTAGATCATCACATGAGGTCAAATACCATAGAAATAAAAATAAAGTATTTTGGCTCTTCAAAAGGAAAATGAGTATCAATTTTCCCCTTGGGTTTTGCATGCCTTTCACCATGAAGAACACGAACACACACACACACACACACACACACATATATATATATATATATATATATATATATATATATATATATATATATATATATATATATATATATTAAGACCATCGTAAACACAATCACATCAAAACTAAGGGAGCACCAAAGAAAGGAAGAAGCATCAAGTTAATGAAAAGAAGACTTGAAGCAGGACGCCATCAGATATTTGCTTTAAAAGATGAAAATGGAAATATCAACAAAGGAGATGGAGCGATAAAAGTTCCAGAAGGTTTCTATACAATGCTATATAATGGTGATATAAGAAATAAAATTGCTAATAGAAATATTGCAACACCCGAGCCGTTACTAAAAGTAACAATAAGAGTAGCATTAAAAGGCATGAAAAGAGGCAAAGCAGCAGACGTTGGCTTAATAATAGATTTGATAATAGATGGAGATTTTATAGTAGTAAAACTAGCTAAACTTTACACAAAATGTCTGCAAAAATGCTCTATATCTACAGCTTGGAAAAACTTTATTACTAGAGATGTGCCGTTTGCATCGGTGTCGATAGTATCGGCCTTTTTTGTGAGTATCGATATCGGTATCGACTACTGTCATGACACCAGTATCGGTATCGGTATTGGTATTCGCCTTCGCCATGAGTATCCAGTATCGGCATCGGCCAATAAAAAATGAGCTTAAATTGCCGATGCTCCGATACTGATGCTTTGGATTAATCGAACATCAAAGATTTCCTTGTGTTCAGATTAAACGATTATGATAAGTACCCGGTAAGGTATCTCGGAAATCAGTTCATGCGAGTGATGTGACTAATGTATTACATACTTATCAGCCAGCTATCTCTCTCTCTCTCTCTCTCTCTCTCTCTCTCTCTCTCTCTCTCTCTCTCTCTCTCTCTCTGTCATTATACATTTGCAGAATTATTTGTTTATTTGTGAATTATTTTCTTTCTTAACTACTTCATATTCAACCTGATAGAAAATTTATTTTATGATAATAAGATCTGTGAAACAATATTTGAATTTAGCTGAACTGTTTGTTAGTCGACAAACTAAGCCTATCCTCTAATATGGACGAGGGAGGGCGGTGGAAGCGAAGTTGTCAATTTTGCCTTTTTTACACCAACTGGCAATTGATTGAAATTCATTCCAGCGAAATAGTATCTCTTACCTATTTCTAATGGAATCCTACCACTAAACGAGACTAACTTTGTATTTTGAATATAATAGTGAACATTTCAATAACTGATATATGGACTTTGCTAAATAAAGAAGTCTAGACTTACCAGTGATTCCTTGTACAATCCCGATATGAACTTCGGTATACATTCTAAATTTCTACTTCTCTCCAACCTTGGTGTGTAGCCTATTAGAATTCATGCAGATAACTGTACCTAAACGTTAACTAAAAGGCAAAGGGTGATGTGTTGAATATAACACTAATCGAGAGAAATTCGCTGAGATTAAGCGCTGGAAATGGAAACCTATTATTTTTCTTTTCAAAGCTACTATTTTAGCTCGCTCCTTACGCTATGACTAAATTCTCAAATGCAAATTATTCATTACTTTACTTTAGGTATAAACAGCTGTTATTTCTTATTCAGCGATCTGGTTGAACTAATATTATGATATTCAGTAATAATAAATAAAAAAAAAAATCTTATAGGGAATGCACTAGATTTATGATCAGATTGTGTCATTGCCATGAAAATAAGCATAGTTTAACATGTTTTAAAGAAAAAACACTGAATTAAAACGCGATTTTATATCAAACAAATACCACAAAGTGCTTGGCCTGTACTGTTTACTGAATATGCCTAATTATGCCTCATACACTGCATTGCAAACACAGAAGAGGTTGAAAAGTCAGTCATCAAATCATTATTATACTATTATTGTAAACTTTGTATTGCAAACTTTAGAAAATAATTGTAAAGTATCGGAGTACCGGTATCGGCTATTTCTCTGGTATCAGTATTGGTGTCGGTCTAGAAAATAATTGGGTATCTGTATCGGACTCCAAAGTGGTATTGATACGTCCGTAGTCATTACACTAATTCACAAGAAGGGAGACACATAAGATCTGAAAAATTACTGGCCAATAAATTTACTCTTAGTACTTATATCAAATATTTACAAAAATTATATTAGGCCGAAAAGAAAGACAGCTAGACTTTAATCAACCGAGAGAACAGCCAGGCTATAATAGCAGGTTATGTAATTAACCAGCTTATGAAAAAATAAACAGAGTATGACAAACCCCTATGTATGACTCTATAGTATATGAGAAAGCTTTTGTTTCTGTCAAAGCCTCAGCAGTAATGAGAGGACTTCAAAGTCAAGGAATAGAAGAATCTTATGTTAGAACACTTGAAGATATCTATACGGGAAATATAGCCCTTTTAAAATTACACAAAGATAGTGAGGAATATCTGATGGGGAAATGAGTTAGACAGGGAGACCCCATCTCTCCAAAATCATTCACTGCATGCGTAGAAGAAGATTTCAAGAATTTAGATTGTGGAAATGTAGGAATTAAAATTAATGGGGAATACTTTAGTGACTTAAGATTTGAAGATGACATAGTTCTATTTAGTGAATAATTGGAGGAATTGCAAAAGATGATGAAAGATTCAAGTAGAGAAAGCGGAAACGTAGGATTGAAAATGTATATAAGTAAAATTAAGATAACATTCAATAAAAATTAACAGTTAAGGGCACAGCTTTTGAGATTATAAATGAATATACCATACTTAGGATAGATAGTAAGGGTTTCCCCAGGACATGGGACCGAAATTAATAGAAGGATAAGCATGGGATGGAGAGCTTTTGATAGACAAAATGTGACTATGAAAAGTGAAATGCCAATTTCTCTAAAAAGATATGTATGTAATCAGATAATCTTACTAGTGTTAACCTATGCATCTGAAACTTAAAGCCATACTGAAGCACTAGAACATAAGCTAGTTACAACTCAAAGAACTAGGGAAAGTATAAGGATGGGACTAACACTAAGAGACAGAAAAAGAGCAACATGTATATGAGAGAAAACTAAGATATAGGATATTTTAACAAGTTAAAAAAAGAAATGGACATGACCAGGGCATACTATATTATGAGAATGACGGAAAATAGGCGGTCATTAAAACTAACAGAATGGGTCCCTAGAGATTGCAAACGAAGCATACGAAGGAATAAAAGACGATGGATTAACGAGCTAAAAAGACCATAAACAGATGGAAGTGGAAGGTCATATCTGAGACCTTTGTCCTGCAGTGGACAAGCAATAGTTGATAATGATTTCTCGATTTCATATAAGGTGTCAAAACAAATTAGTCTTCTTTGGACGAGAGATACTGTTTTTGAAGTATGTATGAGAACCTGCTCTGGTCTTGAAGGGCATCTTGTGGCAGCTTCATTAAACGGATTGAGGTTGACCCGCATCTCTTATGGCCTAGCTGTTGTGGTAAGAGTTGCTACATTACTTTTAGTTATGATTTTTGTGGGATGGTCATCTTCCCAATGTGACAAGTACAATATTCGTGGAAAGAAGAAGGATAAAAGGGGTTGTTCCCTTTCTTCTTCCTCCTCAACTGAGAGCAATAAGCAGGCGACTACTCTTTTGAGTCCTGATCCTTCGTTACCGCAATTTCCCGAGGCTACAGTAACAAAGGATGGTGGCCATAATAATCCACTCAAAATAAGATTTATTACAGGTTCCATAAATCTTCCTAGATTACGTAAATCCTAACTGATCACCATCTCCCCCTACGAGCTTGCTTAGCTCTGGAGAGCATATTTTCATTTCCAATGGTTGAGATTAGATCACATTTTCAAAATGTCACCTAAAGTAACGCCATCGCCAATAAATGTGCAGTATGGCGTCCAAACAGGCTATCTCCCAGCATACAAAATCTGTCTTTCTTTTGTTAAGTTTTTGTCCTATGGTAACGGTGTAAGAATACTATCACTGTACGTCTTGCTTGTCACAGAAAGCTACTTAACTGAAAGCTGCGGCCTTGCAGTCTTGTTTTTTGTCTAAGGGCTATTCCCGCTGCCAATAACTGTGGAAACTGCTGTCTTGCAGTTGGAAAATTAATTAAAACGCTAGACCCACCATCAATAACTGTGGTTGATGACCGCAAGGGCATGCAATTGTGAAAACAATTTGCCAAAGTATAAACCATGCCTGATGTGGCAATCGACCCAAGAATATAGGGATGGTAGTGGGAAAGAAGATAACTGTTCCTGAAGAACCGACACCAATCTCGTTGTAAGACTGATATCTTGATATTTCTCAGGAAGGGGAAAAGCTTATGAGATAAGTCCTGAAATTATTTTAACATTATGAAAAATCATGAAATCTTATTTTTATTTTTTCAAGTCATCTTAAAGTTCTCATTTATCATTACTTATTGATTAATATTGGAGATTCCAAATACTTGGGTATCTTCACAACTATATCCTTTGTATAATTCCATTGCTCTGCCAATACAGTTCTTACGAAGAATCGCGTAAAAAGTGATTCGAAGCACACATCGACGCCAAATGTTAAATGGAGAAATGTGAAAGCAGTTTTCCTGTTATCCTGCAAACTAACAGGTATTCAGTTTATTTGTCCGGAGAGATGTGGCATTAGATATCTAGATGCCACTAAGATATCAATAAATGGCAAACATAAAGTAACATGTCCAGGTACCATTACCAATATATATATATATATATATATATATATATATATATATATATATATATATATATTTATATATATATATATATACATATATATACAGTATATATATACATATATATATATATATATATATATATATATATATATATATATATATATATTTATATATTCATATATATATATATATATATATATATATATAAATATATAAATATTTATTTATATAAATATATATATATATATATATATATATATATATATATATATATATATATATATATATATCCAAATAAGCCATATATATTTTTGATACATTAATGTCTGGATTCTCTTAACGACCTCGGGATCAGAGCCCCAGGCGAAATCACACAAAGACAAGAGCTTGGGTCCGGCCGGGAATCGAACCCTGGTCGGCAAGCTTGTATAGACAGTGACACACAAAGACAAGAGCTTGGGTCCGGCCGGGAATCGAACCCTGGTCGGCAAGCTTGTATAGACAGTGACTAAGCCACTTGGCCAAGTGGCCTAGTCACTGTCTATACAAGCTTGCCGACCAGGGTTCGATTCCCGGCCGGACCCAAGCTCTTGTCTTTGTGTGATTTCGCCTGGGGCTCTGATCCCGAGGTCGTTAAGAGAATCCAGACATTAATGTATCAAAAATATATATGGCTTATTTGAATATGAAAAACACGTCTAAATGTGCAAAATTTATCATATATATATATATATATATATATATATATATATATATATATATATATATATATATATTTATATATATATATATATATATATATATATATATATATATATATATATATATATATATATTTATATATTTATACATATAGACAGTCCTTGTCCATTATTTTTCTCTTAGCTAATTTTCATAAAATGATAAAACACTTTTGGCATTAACTTTTAAGACTACAACTTCAGAGTTTTCTATTTTCCCTTCTTTTCTTAAGGGGTGAAACTTTGAAGAAAAGGACGGAATTTGTTACTGTGTTGCTCCATTTATTCAAATGTTCCTGGCAGCTGTTTCAGCCAATAGCTGATGGCCTTTGTCAGAGCATAATTACTTAGACATCATTATCCTTGCATAATGATAGTACACTCATACACAAGAAAATTATGAGAAGTCTAAAGTATATAACTAAGCAAAAAACAAATAAATAAATAAATAAAATTTGATGATATTCCTGCAAAAACTCAAGGATATGCTACTGACGACATCTGGATCCCTAATACAGCTTCAGAACTCCTGTTGGAGCTCCAGAGACCTTATGCTGTAGAAAATCCATATTCTCAATATAGTCCAACAACACCATTCCTCATGGCTTCAGGACCTGTTCTGGATGTATAGTGCAGAATGTCCTCCTGCTGGAAGGGAGGATATAGTCTGAGGAGACTTTAATAGTCAAAACAGGCTTCTGGACAATGCTTAAGCAATCACCAGCCTCCCCTACTCATAATCCTCGTGAACTTCCTCTGTATCCCTGATAAGGTAATTAGATAGAGGTTTTTTATTATATGCAAAAACAATATACTGATGTATGGCCCTATTATTGCAGTAAGCCTGAAGCCTTCTGAGCATTGTCGTCATATGGCCAACATAAAATATTTTGAGGGGCTTGCAATCCCCATTCAAACATTTGAATTCATAAATTACATTGGTCTTCCGATTGATTCGGACCCTGGAGGCATGACTTTTTCATCACAAGACCAGTTATCAATTTTGGCTTGCAGTATATTCTCAATAATACTTTTTTCAAATGGTGCCTTTAGTTTTACTCCACATCTACCTCTTGTCTGTAGGTTGTTCAAGAGTCCACATTGTTATAGAGAACTACGAGTATATCTTAGTTGTCACCGTCTAAGTTTTGAGCATGTGTGGAGAATTCATCCATTTTATCCTTATCATTTTCTCTATGAGGTTGATGGGATATCCATTATTCGTTAACATGTCTTATACGGTCCAGTTCTTCATGAAATGTTTTCCAATTGCTGGTGCGGGAGAATGACCTCCTGATATAAGCACCAATAACGGACCTTTTTTATGATTTAGGACACTCTTCTCATGCACTGAGACAATGGCCTGAGACACTAGCCAACATTCGTAGATTTTATGAGGACTGGGTTTGTTGTTTCTCACCAATGACATCAAGGAAAAGTAGATTATTTAACTTACTAGATTCAGTTGGGAAGTTTTTAATTTAATTAGCTTTTAAGCTCCTCTGGTTCATCAGCTCTTCTAATTGGGATAAAAATATCCCCCACATATCTTGCATAAATCTAAGGTTTCTTGTGACTCTTAAATGTTCTATCTTTCGCAGCAGTCATGTACATATTGGCAAAGAGAACTCCAAATGAGGATCCAATTGCTATGCCATTTACCTGGTGAAAGATTTTCCCTCTGTGGGAGAGGAAAGGGACCTACATTGTGCAGGATTCAAACGTCTTAAGGAAAAAGAAGGGGGTCATTGTCAAATCTGTAGACATTGTGTAAGAGGATTTGGATGTTCTCTTGAACTGGGACATTGGTGAACAGGCTTTCTATATCTATAGTAGATATGCTATGTCTTTACCTGGTTCCGTGGCTTTCAGGATATCAATGATTTCTACAGAGGACTTTAACTAATAACCTGCTTGTGTGTAAGATACCAGGACGTTATATAGTACCTTAGCCAATCTAATGTTTGGGATGCCATTTGTGAAATAATGGGTCTTAATATTTTTCATGGTTTGTGGGTCTTAACAGTTTCATAGTAATGTCCAGAGCCATAGTCAAAGAATACTTTTGATAATTTTACATCTGGCTCCCAACCTTTGGCTTCTTTTGTCTTCCTCCTCACTTTTTTTCTTTAAAGTCTAAGTAGGTCCTGGTTAAATCTCAGGAACTTTGTTCTGTCATTCAAGATGCGCCATCCATCTTCTTCGTGTATTCTTCACTGTTCAAGATGACATTTACAGCAGATTTATCCTTTTCCTGAGAATTACATCTCTGTTCGTCAGTCCCTCATGTGCTTCCTGAAGGGATCTATTAGGGATTTTACTGGAGAATGTAGTACATCGTCTTCCTGTCTCACCTGTTAGTTCATCAAATAATGGAGATGTAAGGTAAATATTTTCTTCTTCAAGTTTTTG
>NC_090746.1:41361464-41366464 GCF_036898095.1 Palaemon carinicauda | reverse complement strand
AAGAACATTTCGGGTAAAATAGACAATATTTGTTAGTATCCATATACCTAGCCAAAACTTGTCATAGATTTGAAAGATATGTATTAGATCTATAGAATTTAGGCTATATAGTCTGTCGCTGGGGTTTGTGCGACCATTCAGCGCCCAAGTGAAACTGCGGGAAAACCCTGCTGTTATTCTACTGAATATACTAAAAGTTGAAAGGGGCTTCATAGTAATATTAAAAACTGTAAGAGGGAAGGGTAGTAGGATATAAAGTAAGAGCACCTTAAGGCTGAAAGATAACTGCATAGACAATTGGGTAATGCTTACAGTGCATCTTATTCAGATGGCACTAACCTTCCACAGAGGATTTGAAACATGTGATATTCAAGGAGTTAGGAATATATGTAATGTGTAAGGTAAATTGTTTTGGAGAGTGTTAGGTTAAAAGAGAGAACAGCAACAATTTCAAAAAATAAGTAGTGCTTCTTGGGAATCATTAGTCTAAGTATATCGAAGGATTGTAGAGTTTAATTCCCTTTACTGACGAAAAACATGTGAGTTGAACGTCAATAAAAGAATAAATGCATATGCTTCTAAGAAGAATCGATGCTGTTAATTCAGGCTGACACTTGCACGACACGAATTTGTCGTAGCAAGTCATGCCATTTTGTAGCACGAACTGGGAGGTTCCCGCACTGTTCACGACAAGTTCACGCATAGTTCACGATGAGTTCACGACGAGTTCATGAATAGTTCATGAATGCGTGCCCGTTCGTGTCCACATTGACACGAACTGGTACGACGAGTTTACGACGAGTTCATGCATAGTTTGCGCATTTCCCACATTGGCACGATGAGTTCACGCATTTCGGATGGTGTCATGCTGACTTGGCCACGCCATATAAAAACGGGGCTTCTCCATCCCGAGGCCATTCTTGGATTGGCTTTGGAAGAGACAACAATGCTTACTGTCAGAGACACCATTGCAAAGAGGAGAAGATACCTATACCTGGCAGTTGCTCTAGCCATTGTTGGAGAGCAGCAGAAAAGGCTGGCAGAGGTAGAGGAGAAACAAAAGGCAACCTCGCCTCGAAGAAAGATACAAAGGAAAGTGTGGGTCAGGAAATGGTTAACCAGAAGGCACGAGTTTGGACAGTATGATAGTCTACTGACTGAACTCCACAAGGAAGATCAAAGGGGCTACAAAAATTACCTCAGAATCACACCTGACCTGTTCCAAGAGATGGTTGAGAAGTTAACCCCCTCACCTCGAGAAGCAGTCCACCTTCATGAGGGAACCGCTTCAAGTTGGACTCAAGCTGGCTGCCACCCTCCGCTTTTTAGCCACTGGAAATTCCTATCAAAGTCAGTAATACAGCTTCAGGGTTGCAGCAAGTACCATCTGCAAGTTCATACCTGAGGTGTGTAAAGCCATCATCGCGGTCTACAAGGATGAAGTGCTGCGCTGCCCCAAAACTGAAGAGGACTGGAAGGAAGTTGCTGCCAGGTTCAGCTCCAGATGGAATTACCACAACTGTCTAGGGGCTGTGGACGGAAAGCACATCGCATAAAGAAGCCACCCAATACTGGCTCTTACTACTACAACTACAAGGGCTTCCACAGCATTGTATTGATGGCAGTGGCAGAGGCTACCTACAAGTTCCTCTATGTGGATGTTGGGACAGAGGGTGGTGCGTCGGATGGAGGAACATGGGGCAACTGTTCCCTGCATGATGCTGTAGAACAGAACAGAGCTGGAGTGCCTCAACCAGAACCACTCCCTAATGATGACCACCCAGTGCCCTATCACTTCGTAGGGGATGACACCTTTGCTCTGCGACCATGGATGATGAAACCATTCTCCCATCAGTCACAAGTCCTACGAGAGCGCATATATAGCTACAGGTTGTCTCGTGCCCGACGTGTCGTGGAGAATGCCTTAGGAATTTTAAGTCAAAGGTTCCGTTGCTTCTACACGACGATGCAGCAGAACCCAGACACCATCAACCTGATCACCATGTGTGCCTGTGTCCTGCACAACCTCATCCTCATCAGATACCCACATGCAATTTCAGAAGTGGACTACGAAGATCCGGACACACATGATCTGATCCCTGGTGGATGGAGGACTGAGCAACACCTGCAGGGGCTGGTGCCTCTAACCGGCCATCATACCCAGAATGATGCAAAGGATCAGCGAGACTACCTTTCACATTACTACATGTCCCCTGCTGGTGCTATCCCTTGGCAAGAGGAATTGTAGTAGCTCAATGAGCTGCATCCAGAGTTGTTCCATTTTTTAAATAAAAGAAACCTATCTTTTTCGTGTGTATCTTTTTGTTGCCGTTTATTTTTTTTTAGATAAGAAAGCATTTTATTTGCATTAAAACAGCAGACATCATATAGGTACAAGTATCACAGACCAATTATTTACAAATATTTACAAGTGTCTCACCTCATCTCAGTCAGTGTCCTTGCTGGTAGTTTTTTTACCCTTTATTTTTTGGTTTATTTTTTTTTTTTCGTGTCCATTTGCTTTCACTTTATTTTAAGGTTATAGAGAAAAATAAGTGTCTTAAAATAAGAAATCATTTTATTTACAATAAAAGAGCAAACATCAAGATTTTTTTGGTTTATTTTTCTTTCCTTTTTGTTTTGTCTTTATCATTTTTTCGTTTCCATTTTCTTTCACTTTATTTTAAGGTTATAGAGAAAAATAAGTGTTTTTAAATAAGAATCATTTTATTCACATTTAAACAGCAAACATCAAAATTTCTTTGGTTTATTTTTCTTTCCTTTTCTTATCTTTTTTTTCGTTTCCATTTTCTTTATCTTTATTTTAAGGTTATAGAAAAAAATAAGTGTTTTGAAATAAGAAATCGTTTCATTTATATTAAAACAGCAAACATCAAATATGTACAATTATCACAGTCCAATTATTTACAAATATTTACAAGTATTTTGAAATAAGAAAACATTTTATTTACATTGAAACAGCAAACATCAAATATGTACAAGTATCACAGTCCAATTATTTACAAATATTTACAAGTGTCTCATATCATCTCAGTCAGTGTCCTTGCTGGTTGTAGTACTGCTGCGTGGGGATGCCTGCTGGACTGGTGGGGTGTTCAGTTCCTTGGAGGTGTAGAAGGGTGAGGGTGACATGCCCACTTCTAGGTTGCTCTCGACGGACCCCGGGCTCAGGACCGGGAAGCTGAGTGGTGTCAGAGGTGTCTTGAATGTGGCTGACAGCGACGACAATGAAGGTGTTGGTGAAGGAGCCTGGATAAGGGTGGGTGACGATAATGAAGTTGATGGTGAAGGAACTTGGACAAGGGTGGCTGACGGTGAAGGTGGCATCCCTGGTTGCCACTCCGTGGTACGGGGCCAGGAAGACTGGCCTGAATACTGTGGTGACTGGGGTGGCATCCAGGTTACAGATGATGGATGACTGACTGGACGATACTGCTGCTGCTGCTCTGGCTATGCCTGTGAGGTTGCTTATTGAGGTGGATGCCAGAACTGCTGCTGCTGAGGGGGCTGCCAAGGTTGCTGCTGCTGTTGGCCTGGCCAGGTCATCATGATTGGTTGTTGATGTGGCTGCTGGAAGACCTGACGCTGCTGCCTGTAGCGGTGTACAAGGTTAACACAGTCTATCCGGAATTCATGCCACTAGTCCTCTGGGATGGCATGTATGTGGCCTTCCAGCAGGCACAAAATATCGTGAATTATCATGTGCTGGCCGGTGTACAAGGGCCCCAAGAAATCTACTTTGGACATGATCTGAAACATGATAACATTGTAACAATTTAGTACAGCATTTCAGTGCAACATATTGCACATTCTATGTCAAAAACAATAGATGAAACTGGAATACAATCTACATGTAGACATTGGGATTCTCACATTTTTCACTACAGTACTGATATCCTTGTGGGACACCCAGGTGTCGCAGGGTGTGGTGTCTGTTGTTGGGCTGGACCGCTTCCCCTTGCCCTTGTCCTTCCCGGTGCTAGTAGATGCTTGGCTGTGGGAACCTGTGGACCTCACTTCATCATCGTCTCCGTCGCTGACCGTCACTGCACCTGACTCTGAGCCAGCAAACTGCTCACTGGGGACTGTCTCTCCCTGGATGATGTGTTGTATGAGGAAAGACCAGGTCTCCATGATCTGGTCCTCAAGGGCATTCCTTTGGGGCTGGCCAGCTCCACTCTTCTTCTCCTTCTTAATAATCTTCCCCACTCCAGTCCTCAAGTTCTCGTAACGCTTCTTGTATTGGGCACCAGTGGCAGAAGGCTCCAGCTGCTCTCCAAGTCGGTCCCACTGGCTGTTCTTGGTTACCACGTTGATCCACTCCTTGTGCTTCTTGTCAAACAGCATGGGGTTCTCCTTCACAAGGTCGGCCAACATAATCTCCGATCTCTTCTGTCCAGTGGTAGTCAGGGATTTCTTTCTTTGACATCCGGACCCGTTTTTTCTGCTTCATCTCATCCTCACTGGATGGCTGTCTCTGGTTGTATCCTGCTGTGTCTCCGGGATCACGAGATTGAGACTTGATATTGATGAGTGAGGAGAATTATCTCTATCAGCAGACTCTGCCTCTAGCCTGTTGGTTTCTGGCCTTCTCCCTCTTCCTTTTGTCAGCTTGTTTTTAGGCATGTTGTCTCTTCGCTGGTGAGCTCTGGAATGGCGAGTAGTGTCCTGGAAGCTCTATATATACCCCCCAACACCGACGCGAGCGCCAGTGTCCCGGAGTAGTCGTGAACTGGCGTGAACTCGTCGTGAACTGGCGTGAACAGTTTGTAAACTTATCGTGAACTCCTCGTGCCATGCGCAAACTGTTCGTGAAGTGCGTAAACTAGTCGTGAACTGCTTGTGCCATCAATGCGTGAAGTACACGTGACCATGTCAGTGGGAAGGCACTGCCACGCTGCAACGCACTCATATTCGTAAACATGTCGTCAACTACTCGTGAACTCGACGTGAACTGTTCGTGAACTATTCGTGGCAGT
>NC_090746.1:41328964-41358964 GCF_036898095.1 Palaemon carinicauda | reverse complement strand
CTTCTTTAACTGCCAAAAAAATTGGCTTGTTGAGAAATACTTTCAAGATTTTCGGTGATTCAGAATACCCTGAAGAAATGTTTTTAATTCTTTCATTCTACCTTGTTTCGAGCATTGTTCTCCTACCTGGTCTTATAGCTGCTATCGTAATTCTTAATTGTATGTGTTTAGACACAAAATTGCCGGTTACTAAATTTGTTACTCCTGATCTCTTAACGCTGTCCATCATTAACATTCAGATAATCGCAGATTGCACCACCCTCTGCGTAGTACTGGGTATGCAGTTATTTCTAACAGTCTTGCTTTCTCAATTATATAATTTCATACTACAAATTATTCTAAAAGATTTATTCCAGCTGCGACCAGATTGCGGAATGATCTTCCTAACTTGGCGGTTAAATCGTTGGAACTTCAGTAGTTCAAACTTGTTGTAAAGGGTCTTTTGTCATAGTTTATATATGATAGATCAATATTTTTCATTCATCACCTCTCATATATAGATTACCAGGTATTTAATTTTCCGACTGGTGTTCCTTCACTACTGATGCTCTTGGATTTTTAGCATACTGTCCTTGGCTGATAATAATAACGTTGATGATGATAATAAAAACATCAGCAATAATAATAATAATAATAATAATAATAATAATAATAATAATAATAATAATAATAATAATAATAATAATAATAAAAATAATAATAATAAAACTTATTTTAACCTTTACTCCCACATATATCACACATCTATTTCAAAACAAAATTTGGATACACACATCAGCTTCTTTGACTAAACATAAACTGCTGTTGTATCTTTGTATATTCATACAGCCATCATTTGATCCTGAACAATACCCCGCTATACACATTTCCAGGTATAAGTTCTTCACCTATATTTCTTATAATGCTCTTTTTCTTTATAAAGAAGAGAGCCATTTTTTCTATGACTCATCTCCTTTGAGCCTTTCCTCATTCTGAGATATTTTACTTACTTTGGCGAAAAACTACGTTATATCATTGTCACCATTCCACTTTGATTGGAACCTTTTTATTTTCAAATTCTTCAACTACTCATTTTACAGTCTCAACTACCTCTTCCGTATCCTTTCCAAATTGCGACTAGGTTTGTTTTAATCATACAGACATCGCTACTTTCCACACTGCGATCAATGTTTCTTCAAAATAACATTATCTTAGTAAAAACAATCGCTTCATTAGCATATCTTATTCTCTAATACATTTGCTCACTGATTTTTATATCAACATATAATGCATTCCAATAATTGACCTTTAAAATTCATTAATTTTGCCATTTTCCTTCTCCTTAACGTACCTTTCTTGTGCTTCCTTTTTTAAATATTCTTCATGTCGTGTCAACCTTTAAAAGAAATTCCTTATTTGCGTACATTTACTTGCAGGAACTCCCAACTGACACAGATGTTTACACATACCCTCTGCGATGCTGACTTTGAAAGAGAGAATAACGAATCATATTTTTACCCTCTAAAAAGCAAATCACATTTTTTTTTTTCATATAGCATTAGAATCATCATTTTTGATAATCTCCCCTCATAATTAAGTTTCGTTTAAGAAGCCTTGCAGGAGTTTGAAAGTAGCGGATAGGAATAAAAAAATCCCTATCTATTATTTTTCTTATCTACTAATAGTTTATGTTTTTGTCGTTTTATTGCTAATGGTCATGTTTGCACATAAATATGTGTTACTTTCTGTCAAGCATCAATTTTCTCCACCAATGTGATTATAAAATTGGAAAAGGTTCCACGAAATATTCTCCTGAAATACGAGTAGGTATCGTTTGTCGTGAACTTATAACTAACTGGGAATCAGAGTATCTTTAAATGGCTTCATAAGTATCTAAACTTAAAAGTTTGGAAATTGATATATACATAAAAACCTAATTTTCTTAAACCTCGAAAATAATTTTTGGATGAGTAATAGCTATGAACCGGAAAATAATTTGCATTAACAATGAAAATTGCAAAGACGCTTTCTGTCTCACTACTTTAAGTTTGAAATACATCTATGATTTCAAGAAGTCACATTCAAAGAATAACTGAAAATAAACATATCAAATAATATATTTTTAAAACATGTTTAGTTTTATTTTAGTTCTAGATGTAATACGCGGCAACATTTAATGTATCTTCTCTCTGTATTTCAGGGCCACATGATAAGCCTGCACTCACATGATTGACGCCATCGATGAAGAGTAGGGCGGCACAGCTAAGCGTATGAATAATTCAGTGTTTATAAGTCTTTTAAGGGTGGTAACAGTTCCTGTAATTGAGTATTGTAAAATATAATCTCTCAGTTGCTGAAAAAAAAAATTACAGATATTATTGCAAGAGAACATGACATCTATAAAAATACATAAGTAAACAAAAGCTGATATGAAAAAGTAGATAAAAGATAGATGTCAGAGACTACTACTGAACTACAAAATAATGGCTTAAGGTTTATATCAATAAATGAAGGTGCAACAACAAGTCTGAAGAAAGTGAACAGATTGTGGAGCGACAATTTTCCTTTGCAGGTCTAAAACGAGAAATATGTTAAAATAAACTTTTTCAACACTAAATAGCACTTCAACAAGTTATAAATTCCTGACAAGTAGAAAAACATTGAGGGAAACGTAAAGTCGGCAAAAAAAAAAAAAATCATTCTGAATCATATGATAAAATATGAAATATAAGAGAAATTTTACGAAAGAGGAGTTGTGATTCTGCAGCATCTCCAAGCCACTCTGAGAACGGTAAATCATGGAAACCTGGCTAATATGGACATTAATAATAAGCGTTGTCATCCTCATTACTGGGGGTCTCTGTCTGTGTTACTTTTTCTCCATCAGGGCTATGTGGAGAGGGGCAGCTAGACAACCTATGTCTCATCCAGAAATCACTTGACCAACACAAAAGTTCTAAGATATTCAAGTCTGGCGCTCCCAGGTACGGAAATAATTATTATTCGAATAAGCTAACCTATCGCACTAACGCTAACTGTAATGAATATCAATTCTAAAATGTAAGGTATAGTAACCTAAAATACTAGAGTAACAATAGATGTTTCTAGTGTTAACCATATCAATTAAGGTAGAAAATGTGTCTAACGTTTACGTGGACATAGGTGTTCGAGCAACGACTAATCTCAATAAACCTTAAAAGATTAAATATAAATATGTTTTGCAGCGTATGCCAAAATTTCTTATCTAAGCAAACAGTGATTTACTATACCTCAAAAACAATTCACGTATAAGATACCAGCAGGCCCGAAGTACTGTACCTAGAGAAAATTAAGTAACAAATTAAGTTTGCAGAACATTTAAAAACTAACCCTTCAAGGGATTAAAAGAAAAAAACACTACTACAATTCTCTGCTTAAAGGAGTTTTATACTAGGTAAAATCAAGTTTACCGTCTGCAGTATTCATACTGCTCTACCGTCACAACAAGCATACCTTATTATGTAGGAATTACACTACTGATAATGAAGACAATCGCCTAAGTCTAAATATAACAGCATGCGTTTAATAATCATTGAGGATATGTTCAGCAAAACAAAAATACCCTAACCCCCAAAAAACAGCCTCAAGATATATTTAAGAATTTCTCTTAGGCAAAGATAGAATCGTTTACGAAATCACGAAAATATTTCTTGATATTTCAATTTGAATGAATTATCCTAATTTTTAAAGAGAAACTAGTTGTACGTACTGACAATGAAATGTATGAAAGGAAGTTGCTACTACTGGTCTTCGATCTCTCACACTCATCTTCTGAGACAACGGGAAGAAGCACATACATTCTGAACATTGCTATTTTTCTTATTTGATAAATTATATAAGTGAATTATATTCCCTTCACTTTACATTCTAATACGAGAACTCTCTCCATATAGAAAATACAATACCGAAAATATCCCATTATCATATTCCTCCACTAAAGATTATCAAGCCGTCAGTGGTTTCAATGATATCTATTACTAATGGGGTTATTAACCATTCTACCGAAGTGAAGGGAGTTTTGGATAAATGATAACTGAGGTGGTCAGGGTTTTTTTTTTCCAAATAATCATGATAAGAACATTAACTGGTGAATTAGAAAAAGGTGCATTCTAAACAAGGTTATTCCATTAGACACTACTAAGAGCAAAGGAACGTCCTCCTGATTAACATGAGTCCGAGGTGTTTCTCATCTTCCTGTAGATTAAAGGCTTAATATGTGCATCCAATGAACACTTTTCTTATCACTTTTGGATATAACAACCTGTCCGTAGATTTCAAAGACAAGTATTCGTGTTTCTGGGACGAAAGACAAATATTTTCTCTTTATGCGAGGAAAAAATATGATTTTTAGGTGAACTAATAATTTTATTGAATATATTGTGGTTATTCCTTCATTATGACATAATATTATTAATACTAGTTAAGCTACAACCCTAGTTGGAAAAGCTGGATGCTATAAGCCCAAGGACTCCAAAGGGGAAAATAACTTGGCAAAATAAGGAAATAAATAAACTATATGAGAAGTAATGAATACAGAATATAGAATATTTGAAGATCAATAACAACGTTAAGGTAGATATGTCATGTATAAACTATGAAGAGAAACTTATGTTAACCTGTTCTACATAAAAAAGATAGCTGCAAGCTTGAACTTCTCAAATTCCACTGATTTAATTGGAAGAGTAGTTAGATCCCTCAACAATCTGGTTAACGCTGGAATAAAACTTCCAGAATATCGAATAGTAATGCGCCTCATGAAGAAGAACGCAGGCAAGATATGAATACAAAGAATGGTCAGAATTATAAAAAATCTCAGGCAACTATGCACACCGAGCCAACTAAAAGATGGTGCCAGAGATCAATATCAAGAACTGGAATAAAAAATTCAATAGACCATAAGTTCTCTAAAATTTAAGATGACGGTCAATAGCTGAAGATCAAACAGAGGATTACACGAAACAAGGCAGAATTAAGGAATTTACACATTTCTTCAAAATAGATTGAACACCGAAAATCTTAAAGAACTTTCTCAATAACCCAGTTTTTTCGTAAAAATAGAAGAAGAAACAGACCGAATGTTTTTCTCAAAAGTAAATTTGCAATTAAGAATCACACCTAAAATTTTAAAATTGTGTTATGTCATTAAATAAACATTATCAGTGCAAAGATCTGGACGTTGAAGAGCTACTGTCCTCAACCTACTTGCAATCATACACCGAGTTTTGTTTGGGTTCAAGTTTATGCCCCATAATTTGCACCATGCATTAATTTTAGTTAGATCACTATTAAGGGATGTAGTAATCCAAGACTTTAATCAAGAGATGACATTGATGCAGAGTAGCATCATCTGCAATTGCAATAAGTTTTTCTAGGCCAAATCACATGGTATGTTTATATAGTATGAAAAGTAATGGGCCTAAAACACTACCCTGAGGAACACTAGATATCACAATCCAATACTCATTATGGTTTATATGTTCAAAGGCCGATCATGAATGGCAGAGGCAAGGGACAGTGATAATACCCTAGGTAGCAGGACGATGCCCTAGCTAGCAGGATAATGCTCTAGCTAGCAGGACAATGCCCTAGAGACTGACCATATCTACAATACATATAAACAGCGTCCGAGGCCCCCCCCCCCCCCCCTTCCACCCAAGCTAGGACCAGAGAGGGCCAGGCAAAGGCTGTTGATGACTCAGAAGATAGTCTCCCCCAAAAACCCCCCTGCCTTAGGTCACACGGAGGATAAGATTAAAGACTCAACAAAAAACTAAGGAGCTCAAGCATGACTTCAACCCCAGTCCAGCAGAACGCCAGGCAGGGACGTTTCCACTAGGTTACTATCAACAATAACTCTTTGCAATCTATTACTTAAAAATACCATAATTATGCCTAAAAAAAAAAAAAACCACCTACTCCCAACTGGTTCGGTTTGAAAAGCAGCGCCCCATGATTAACAAGGTCAAAGGCGGCACTAAAATCAAGGCCAGTCATACGAACTTCCTGACCACAAACAAGGGATTTCTGTACAGCACTGGAAATTGTAAGAGGAACATCACATGCTCCATGGCCTTTACTAAAGCCAAATTACAAATAACTCTATACCATGAACTAATACATGTTCAGATTTATTAAAATCTGAGGTGGTAAGTGGAAATCCATTACATTCTTATAACTATATTACTTAATTCCATTTATTAATAGAATACCATAAAAACAGAAGTTCAAAAATAAAATTAAGTTTTATTGAAAATTGTGAGTTACTCCACGTAAAAATTCCAGCGGAGTTTTTTCATTAATGTTTAAAACTATGTTTTGAAGTCTTTTATCTGCATCACGATATTTTTTTAGTTTTAAAGGTGGTGCGTGACCTGTGATAAGTTGCTCCAAAATGTGTCCCTAATTCTTTGGATTTTATGTAGCTTATGTATGAATTTTCAAATTGTAAGATGTTCCATTCCAAACTCAATTTTCAATTTTGCTGCTTCAGCGTGGTTGTTGGTCCTATTTTCTCCATTAAGAGTTTGCTCATACAAGTTCCACAAAGCTGGAGGATAGAGAGGGCGTCGTCTGGTGGTACTTTGTCTATTCAAAATATTCGTCAATACGATCGATAGGTACAAAAGAAATAGCTAACAACGTCTTAGCCTTCAGTGGAAATTCAGAAGTAGTTTGGTATAAAGTGGCATGTCTGGTACTTGTCATTTTTTTCAAAAGTTTCGCTTCAAGTGAAAAAAAAAGCCTTTTATAGCAACGCCAGTAAAACTTTATTGCATAGCCAATATAACTGCTTGTTCGTTGTTGCACACAATTAACTTATGAGCCAATGTATGAGTAATTTCTTTCAACCTGGAAAAAAGCCGTGAATATGTATCCTGCTTTTTATTGGGCAATAGATCATAAATAACTGAATACTAAAATTCTTTCCTCCCTGCGGCTGTTTTCACTCTGTAAGAATTCTTAATTCTTTTCATCTGCTAGTTCATTTACTTGAAAGCCATTTGGTATCGTTAATTCCATTAGGCTTAAAAGGTTAGGTGGAGCAGCAAAGATCTCTTTACGCTTCCGTCTAACTATCTTTTTTTATTGCAGTACTCCTTGGCATAGATCCTTGAGTGCGTTGTGTTGTATATGCCAAGACCTCATTGATAACGACACTTGGATTTTCCATGGTAGTTGCTGCATGCATTTTAATACTAGTTGTGACTTTTGCTGCCTCAACACTTGCAGCATATGGATTATTGGAAAGAACATTCAGTTCTTTGACAACAACATCCTGTTTAGTATGTATTCTGGCACAACATCTACCTACATGGTCACATCACCAGAACAATAAATCTTGGTCACGTTTGCTTCTTTCTTCAAATAAAGATAGGAAGCCATTATGATGAAATTTCTGTTTTCCTGTCTGGTTTAAAACTGCTTCAGTTGATGTATCCATATCGGAAACCTTTTGCTCATTGACGTGTAGGTAAAGAAGCGTGCATGTCAAGTAACCAGCTCAAAGTAATTAGTACAATAATGATTACAGGTAATCCCAACCTCTACTATCATTATCTAATCACACAAAAAAGCTAAATACCAATTTAGAGGCTAGACTATCCTGAATGTAAAATTTAACAGGTAATCACAGCCTCATTATCACTGTCCAAGTACACAAAAAACCTAAATAGCAATTTGGAGGCTAGATTATCAGGAAAATGATAAGAGACAGGTAATCACAGCCTCATTATCGCTACCCAAGTAGACAAAAAAGCTAAATACCAATTTGGAGGCTAGACTATCCTGAATGTAATAATAAACAGGTGATCAGAGCCTCATTATCCCTGTCCAGGTACACAAAAAAGTTAAATACTAATTTGGAGGCTAGACTATCCTAAAAGTAATAATAAACAGGTAATCACAGCCTCATTATCAATGCCTATGTACACAAAAAAGCTAAATACCAATCTGGAGGCTAGACTATCCTGAATATAGTAATAAACAGGTAATCACAGCCTCAAAATCACTGTCCAAGTACAAAAAAAAAAAAAAAAAAAAAAGCGAAATACCAATTAGGAGGCGAGACTATCCTGAGTGTAATAATAAACAGGTAATCAAAGCCTCATTATCACTGTTCAATTACACAAAAGAAACTGAATATGAATTTGGAGGCTAGACTATCTTTGAAGTTATAATAAACAGTTAATCACAGCCTGGTTATCACTGCCCAAATACACAAAATAGTTAAAAACCAATTTGGAGGCTACACTCTCTTAAATGCAATAGTAAACAGGTAATCACAGCCTAATTATCACAGTCTAAGTACACAAAAAAGCTAAATACCAATTTTTAGGCTAGACTATCCTGAATGTAATAATAAACCGGAAATCACAGCATCTTTATCACTGTCTAAGTACAAAAAAAGCTAGATACGAATTTGGAGGCTAGACTCTCCTGAATGTAATGATAAACAGGTAATAGAAGCCTCATTATCACTGTCCAAGTACTCATAAAATCTAAATACCAAGTTGGAGGCTAGACTATCCTGAATGTAATAATATTAAGGTAATCAAAGCTTCATTATCACTGTCTAAGTACATAAAAAAAAACTGAATACCAATCTGGAGGCTAGACTATCCTGAATTTAATAATAATCAGGTAATGACACCCTCATTATCAATGTCAAAGTACACCAAAGAAAAAAAATTATACCAATTTGGAGGCTATACTATCTTTAATGTAATAATGAACAAGTAATTACAGCCTCATTATCACTGTCCAAGTACACAAAAAAGCTAAATATGAATTTAGAGGCAAAACTATCATGAATTTAATAATAAACAGGTAATCACAGCCTCATTATCACTGTCAAAGTACACAAAAAAGCTGAACACCAGTTTGGAGGCTGGACTATACTGAAAGTTATAATAAAAAGGTAATCACAACCTCATTTTCACTGTTCAATTACAAAAAAAAGCTAAATACCAATTTGGAGAATAGACTATCCTGAATGTAATAATAAGCAGGTAATCACAGCCTTATTATCACTGCACATTTACACAGAAAAAAGCTCCATACCAGTTTGGAGGCTAGATATCCTGAAAGTAATATTAAACAGTTAACCACGGCCTCATTATCAGTGCCCATGTAAACAAAAAAGCTAAATACCAATTTTGAGGTTACACTCTCCTGAATGTAATAATAATCAGGTAATCACTTACTCATTATCACTGACCAATCACAGAAAAAGCTAAGTACCAATTCGGAGGCGAGACTATCCTAAATATATTAGTAAACACGTAATCACAGCCTCATTTTCTCTGTCCAAGTACACATAAAAGCTAAATACCAATTTGGAAACTAGACTATCCTGAATTTAATGATAAATAGGTAATCGGAGCCTCAATATCACTGTCGAAGTACACAAAAAAAAAAAACTAAATACCAATTGGGAGGCTAGCCTTATATGAATGTAATACTAAACAGATAATCAGAGCCTCATTATTACACGAAAAATGCTAAATACCAATTTGGAGATTGGACTATCCTTAATGTAATAATAAACAGGTAATCACAGCCTCGTTATCACTGTCCATTTACACAAAAAAGCTACATACATATTTAGAGTCTAGACTATCCTGAAAGTAATATTAAACAGGTAACCAGAGCCTCACTATCGCTGCCCATGTACACGAAAAACTAAATACCATTTTGGAGGCTAAACTCTCCTGAAGGTAATAATAAAAAAGGTAATCACAGCCTCATTCTCACTGTCCATGTACACAAAAGAGCTAAATACTAATTTGGAGGCTAGACTATAGTTATATTAAACAGGTAATCACAGCCTCATTACCACTGTCCTAGTACACAAAAGAGCTAAATAACAATTTGAAGGTTAGACTTTCCTGAGTATAATAATAAACAGGTATTCAAAGCCTCACTATCACTGTCAACGTCCACAAAGAAAGCTAAATACTAATTTGGAGGCTGCACTCTCCTGAATGTAATAATAAACAGGTAATCACAGCCTAATTATCACTATCGAAGTACAGAAAAAAGCTAAATACCAATTTGCAGGCTTGAATATACTGAATGTAATAATAAACAGCTAATCACAGCCACATTATCACTGTCCTAATACACAAAAAAATCTAAATACCAATTTGGAGGCTAAACTATCCTGAAAGATAATAATAAACAGGTGATTAAGGGCACATTATCACTGCACAAGTATGCAAAAAAGCTAGAAACCATTTTGGAGGCTACACTCTCCTGAATATAATAATACACAGGTAATCACAGCCTCATCATTGTCCAAGTACACAAAAAAGCTGAACACCAATTTGGAGGCTAGACTATCTTGAACGTAATAATAAACAGGTAATCAGAGACTCATTATCATTGTCCAGGTACACAAAAAAGCTAAATACCAATTTGGAGGCTAGACTATCCTAAATGTAATAATACACAGGTAATCAAAGTTTCATTATCACAGTCCAAGTACACAAAAAAGCTAAATACCGATTTGGAGGCTACACTATACTGAATATGATGATAAACAGGTAATCACAGCCTCAATATCACTGTACAAGTTCACAAAAACTCTATATACAAATTGGAAGGCTATACTATCCTAAATGGAATAATAAAAAGATAATCAAAGCCTCATTATCAGTGCCCAAGTACAAAAAAAGCTATGGAATAATTTGGAGGATAGACTATCCTGAATGTAAAAATAAACAGGTAATCACAGCCTTATTATCAATGTCCAACTACACATAAAAACTAAATAACAATTTGGATGCTAGACTATCCTGAAAGTATCAATAAAGAGGTAACGACAGCCTCATTATCACTGTCCAAGTACACAAAAGAGCTAAATGCCAATTTGAAGGCCAGACTATCCTGAATGTGATAATAAACAGACTATCACAGCCTCATTATCACTGTCCAAGCACAAAACAAGCTAAATACCAATTTGGAGGCTAGACTATCCTGAATGTGATAATAAACATATAATCACAGCCTCATTATCACAGTCCAAGTACACAAAACTGCTAAATACCAATTTGAAGGCTGGAATATCTTGGAAGTAATAATAAAGAGGTAATAACAGTCTCATTACTACTGCCTAAGTACACAAAAAAGCTCATTATTAATTTGGAGGCTAGACTATCCTCAATGTAATAACAAACAGGTAATCACAGCCTCAATATCACTCTCCATGTACACAAAATAGCTACATACCAATTTGGAGGCTAGACTATCCTAAATGTAATAATAAACAAGTAATCACAGCCTCAATATCACTGTACAAGTACACAAAACAGCTAAATAACTATTTGGAAGACAGACTATCCTCAGTATAATAATAAACATGTAATTGCAGCCTCATTATCACTGTCCAAGTGCACAAACAAGCTAATACAAATTTGGAGGCTAGACTATCCTAAATGTAATACTGAACAGGTAATCAAAGGCTCATTGTCACGTCAAAGTACACAAAAAAGCTGAATACCAATTTGGAGGCTAGACTATCCTGAATGTAATAATAAACCGGTAATATCATCGTCATTATCACTGTCCAAGTACAAAAAAAAGCTAAATACCAATTTGGAGGCTAGACTATCCTGAATGTAATATTAAACAGGTAAGCAGAGCCTCATTATCACTGTCCAAGTACAAAAAAAAGCTAAATTCCAATTTCGAGGCTAGACTATCCTGAATGTGATGATAAACAGTAAATCAAAGCCTCATTATTACTGTCCAAGTACTCAAAAAAGCTAAATACCAATTTGGAGGCTAGACTATCCTGAAAGTAATAATAAACAGGTAATCACAGTCTCATTTTTACTGCCCAAGTACACAAAAAAGCTAAATATCAATTTGGAGGCTAGACTATCCTAAATGTAATAGTAATGAGGTAATCACAGCCTTAGTATCGCTCTCCAAGTACACAAAAAAGCTAAATACCAATTTGCAGGCTAGACTATCCTGAAAGAAAATAATAAACAGGTAATCACAGTCTCATTTTCACTGTCCAAGTACACAAAAAAAGCTAAATATCAAATTGGAGGCTAGACTATCCTGAATTTAATAATAAACAGCTAATCACAGCTTCATTATCACTGTCAAAGTACACACACACACAAAAAAAACTATATACCAATTTGAAGGCTACACTATCCTGAATTTAATTATAAACTAGGTAATTACAGCCTCATTAGCGCTGTCAAAGTACACACACACACAAAAAAAGCTAAATGCCAATTTGGAGGCTAGACTTTCTTTAATGTAATATCAAACAGGTAATCACAGCCTAGTTATCACTGTCCAAGTACACAAAAAAGACGAACACCAATTTGGAGGCTAGACTATCCTCAATGTAACAAAAAACAGCTAATCACCGACTCATTATCACTGTCTAAGTACACAAAAAGCTAAATACCAATTTAGACTCTAGACTATCCTGAGTGTGATAATAAACAGGTTATCGAACCCTCATTATCACTGCCCAAGTACACAAAAAAGCTAAATACCAATTTGGAGGCTAGACTTTCCTGAGTGTAATAATAAACAGTTAATCACAGCATCATTATCACTCTCAAAATGCACAAAAAAGCCAAATACCAATTTGGAGGCTAGACTATCCTGACTGTAATAATAAACAGGTAAATATATCCTCGTTATCACCGTCCAAGTACTCAAAAAAGCTAAATACCAATATGGAGCCTAGACTATCCTGTGTCTAATAATGAATAGGTAATCACAGCCTTGATATAACTCTCCAAGTACACAAAAAAGCTAAATACCGATTTGGAGGCTAGACTATCCTGAATTTAATGATAAACAGGTAATCACAGCCTCATTACCACTGTTAAAGTACACAAAAAAAAAAGAATTTGGAGGCTAGACTATCTTTAATGTAATAATTAAGAGGTAATTACAGTGTCATTATCACTGTCCAGGTACACAAAAAAAGCTAAATAGCAATTTGGAGGCTAGACTATCCTGAATGTAATAATAAACAGGTAATCACAGCCTCATTATCGATGTTCAAGTACACAAAAAAGTTAAATGCCAATTTGGAGGCTAGACTAACCTTAATGTAATAATAAATAGGTATCACAGTCTCATTATCACTGTCCAAGTACACAAAAAAGCTAAATACCAATTTGGAGGCTATACTATCCTGAATGTAATAATAAACAGGTAATCACAGCCTTATTATTACTGTCCAAGTACACGAAAAAGCTAAATAACAATTTGGAGGCTAGACTATCCTGAATATAATAATAAGCAGGTAATCACAGCCTCATTATCGATGTCCAAGTACACAAAAAAGTTGAATGCCAATTTGGAGGCTATACTATCCTGAATGTAACAATAAACAGTTAATCACAGCCTCATTATCACTGTCCAAGTACACAAAAAAGCTAAATACCAATTTGGAGGCTGGAATATCCTGAATGTGATATTAAACAGGATAAAAACTATTCCTTCATGGCATCGAGTTGGCCGCATCGAGTCATACCCAACCCACCGTGAAGTTCAACTATGAGTCTGCCACTAGTATAAAGCTATTTTTTCATTAGGAACGAAATTTGATTTTCAATGATTGTTTAAAAAAGAAGGTATTTGTGGAAGTATATTACGTTCATCGGTCGTCAGTTAAAATGTTTCCATGTCTTCTTCAGTAATATGGCACCCTCCTTTAAAGACAAAAAGCATCATATCCTTTCTTTTTTTTCTGTACACAATATAAAATTTACCCAGTAAAATAAGAGATCAACAATCTCCATTCCCTAAATTGATCTGCTGCACATCAAAACACATTTTCCATGAGTGAAGGCTCTTTAAGAGCAAATCCCATTACTTGGTTCTTGTTAAATACCATCAAGGTAGTGGTTTGAAAGCAATAAGGAATAAAATAAAATGAAAATTCTAAATCACAGCTTCACTAACGATAAGTTTTACTTATCGTTTAGTCTCTGTTGCTTTCCCTGATGATAAACATTATTTGTGGTCTTTCAACACAGTTTGATTCTAAGGTAAGCCTATGTTACGATGAAAAATCCCTTCACAAAAATAACACCACAAGCTACTCTTGACATTACTTTTGACAAGATAGACAGTAGTGCCTGTTCCTAATGTAGCTTCCGACATTAATCATTGTTGACTCAGACAATACATAAAGGGTTATGCCTAAACCTTCCGAAGCCCAACTGCTCATTCCGTTCTCTTGATCGGAAGGGACCCTGCTAGTTCAGACATGTTGGCCGAGGAAATTCATTACCTGGTGCCAGCAAGATGGAAAAGAAAACAGGATAAGGGGTAAGATAGGATATAAAAAAAATGCAGCTAGTGGCCTTAAGAAATGCCTAAAGTGTACACTGACGACATTATCTACCACCAGGAAATTAATGGAAATGAGAAGAAAAAGGTTCTAAATCTGTTATGGCAGAAACTACAGTTGCAAATAATTAAGTATTGGTTCGTCTTACCACTGAAAAAAAGAAGTTTCATATACTTAGGGTATTGATTAACTCATGGAAACTACCAATATCCAAATATTTTGGTAGTGTGGTGGTTATTGGTTTGAAAATGGGCCAATAACAGCCATATCATCCAACAAAGACCAAATATTTCATGCACACTATGAACAGTACTGCTCAATGAGACTCTTATTATTATAATCACTAGCTAAGCTACAACCTTAGCTATAAAACCAAGAAGACATAAGCCCAAGTGCTGCAACTAAAAAAAAAAAAAAAAAAAAAAAACAGTAAGGAAAGGAAATAAGGAAATAAATAAATTATATGAGAAGTAATGATCAATTAAAATAAAACATTCTAAGAACAGTACCACTATTAAAATAAATCATTCGTATAAAAAACTATAAAAAGAGACTTATGTCAGCCTGTTCAACATAAAACATTCGCTGCAACTTTGAACGTTTGAAGCTCCATCGATTTAGCTACCTTCTTAGGAAGATTATTCCACAACTTGATCACGGCTGGAATAAAACTTCTAGAATACTGTGTATCATCGAGCCTTATGATATAGAGGGCATGACTATTAGAATTAACTGCATATCTAGAATTATGAACAGGATGGTACTGTCTAGGAAGATCTGAATGCAAGGCATGGTCAGAATTATGAAAAATCTCATGCAATATGTTTAACGAAGTAACTGAACAACGGTGCCAGATTAATATCTAGAACAGGAATAAAATATTTAATTGATTGTAAGTTCCTATCCAATAAATTTACATGAGATTCAGGAGCAAAAGACCAGACAGAACAATACTTGAAACAATACTGAATAAAGGAATCAAAACACTATAGAATAGATTCATAACCAGAAATCTTGAAAGACTTTCTCAATAGTCTAATCAATTATGTTAGTGAAGAAGACTCAGGCAAAATGTGTTTCTCAAAATGAAATTTACCATCAAGAATCATACCTAAGAAAAAACTAACAATGCTGAATTATGAAAGCTTAGGAGCGTGCCCTCGACCTACTTACAATAATACTTTGAGTTTTGTTAGGTCCAACTTCATGCCCCCTAATTTGCACCATGCACTAATTTTAGATAGATCTCTATTAAGAGTCATCAAACCTAGATTCACATTCAGGAGATGGAATTGATGCAAAGAGAGTAGTATCTTCTGCATATGCAACCACATAACATGTGTATATAGTATGAAAATTAATGGGCCAAGAACATTACCCTGAGGAACACGAGATATCACATTTCTATACTCACTATAGTGCACATCAACAACAACTCATTGCGATCTTTTACTTAAAAATTCAATAATGAAGCTAAAAAGACCCATTCCCTCCCAACAGTTTCAGTTTGAAAACAAGCACCTCATGAATAATACGGTCAAAGGCAGCACTAAAATCAAGGCCAATCATACAAACTTCCTGACACCAATCAAGTGATTTATGTATAGTATTGGAGATTGTAACAAGGTCATCAAGACCTTTCCGAAAGCCAAATGGCAAACTAAGGAATAGATGATTACCTTCAGCAAACCTATTTAGACACTTTTCCAAAAGGTGTTCAGAAACTTTAGAAAATATGGGAGCTATAAAAACTGGGCGGGAAATCAGCTGGACTTGAGCTATCACAAGCACATTATATAATGGAGTAACATTACCAATTATCGAACAAGTGCAAAAATAACGTCTTGCAAAAAATAACAGAAAACATAGGAGCTAATAATTCTACAGTCTTTATAAAAAAATTAATAACATTTGGGTCTACACCTCCATAAGCATCAAGGTCCATCAGGAGAGCCTTAATTTCACCAGATCAAACAGCTAAACTAGATAGTTTAGCCTTAGGGAAACTGGCATGAGAAAGATCAAGTTTCTCATTTCTCTGCTTACTGTTAAACACATCAGTCAAAAGGATTGCCTTTTCCTTTGGACAGTGAGGAACTGTTATGTCTACACCAAAGAGTAGAGATTTAGGGTAACCCACCACTTATGTTCCTAGGTTGTACCAGGAAGGGATTGTTTTATGGTTAATTTGCATTCCTTATCACTTGAAAAATAAACTATTTAAGCAAAAGCCTTGCCTGAGTATAGTTAATTCCAAGTCAATCTGATCTGTTACCCTTCCAAAGATGATAGGCCTCATGCTTCTCTAAATAGGCACGTCTACAATCATCATTGAAACAATGTTTGGTGCTATTATAGTATGCTATCTACCGTCGAATTTCTACTATAGTATGGCATCTACCACAAAGTATGTTATCTACCGTCAATGTTAATCCTCCTGTTTGATGAGGATTATCAAACAGATTACTTACCACCAGTATGTTATCCTCATTGGACTTTAATGATAGTTTAATCATATTTATTGGAAGGACAACATGGATGCATAATTATAAACAGTTTATAGGTTCGGTTAGGTTGGGTTAGGTTAGGTTAGATTAGGACATGGGTGCATAATTATAAGCAGTTTGTAAGTTAGGTTAGGTTGGGTTAGGTTAAGTTGGGTTGAGTTAGCTTAGGTTAGGTTAGGTTAGGTTAGGTTATCAAGTCGGTATTGATCCTCCTTATTAGAAGCGGATTAGCAAGTAGACCGTATCCTTAGGGACTGATGGTGGGTATCATACTATAGTCAGAGAGGGGTGGTAGATAGCAAAATCGGCGGTAGATAGCATACTATAATAGCACCCTATGTGTGTCCTTCACTCAGTACTTTAGCACACTAAAAGGGATATGCCTATCAACTGTTTACAAATTCTCCTTCAAAAGAACAAAACCTTAACACTTATACAATTGTGACCAATTCGAGTTTAAAATATAACTCAAAAGGCCATTCCATTTTTGCTTCAGATTATACATGAAACTTACATGAGTATGACACATCAGGGACAGGTTATGTTGTCTTTAACTCGTTACTTTAGCACACGAGAAGGGATATGCTTATTAATTATTTACCAAATTCTCATTCAAAAGAACATCAAGCTCAACAGAAACACAATTCAGCCACTCCCTATGGTGAGCATTGAAATCCCAAACAAAAGCTAAAGAGGCCTTTCTATCATCATCTTGTATCTTAGCCATAATGTTAATAAGACAATCTAAGATAGGATCATCCATGTCTGGATTTCAGTAGATCAAATACAAATAGAAGTTATTATACCTGCGGCAAACTTTTATTACCTGAATCTCATGACATCCACATGCATAACAGGACCCAGGAATGGCAACCCGTTTCAAAATTATAGATTTCTTAAAACCAGTAATAAAGAGCTCAGATGAATGCCTAATTTACGAGACAAAAGTTTATGAGCATTAAAGAATACCATACTGTCTGGACGCAACTGTGAGGTCTCGAAATTTAGCATACAGACCACAAATATTGCAATATAGTAGCCGACACTGAAGAAGTCTAGGATGTATTGGTCCTGGATTGTGCTCAATGTCTCCACACAGGATAAGACTTAAAAACAATAAAAAAGATTCATCATACTTAAAAACTAACTTAAGAATAATGATAACACTGTGTACAGAAATCTATATGAAGTAATTGATACAACCCATAAAGCAGCTATAAAATATGGGATGAAATTGGTCCATATGGCGGAGCCAACAAATCATTCAAGGCTAAGTAACCTCCAGGTTAACCATTTCAACTAAAAAGGGAGGAGAGTAAGGGGGGCTTTGAAAATGAATACATGTGGGGATGATAAAGAAAAGACAAACTCTTGATTGACCACAGGCATTCATGGCCCTTCTATTAAGCCTGCCCAACACACCATTTAAAAAAAAAAAGAAAAAATAAAAAACAGAGGAAGAGAAATAAGATAGGATATTGATCCTCAAGCAAGAGAACTTTAACCCAAGATAATGGAAGACCATGGTACAAAGGCTATGGCATTATCCAAGATTAGAGAATAATGGTTTGATATCCATAGCTAAATAGTCTTTTCTACTCTTACTAAGAGGAAAATAACCATTGAACAATTAGTGAAGAAGAATTGTTTGGTAACCTCAGTGTTGTCAGGAGTATGATGACAAAGGAGAATGTGTAAAGAATAGGCCAGACTATCCGGTGTATATGGCAAAGAAAAAAAAAGGAGGCGTAACCAGAGACAGGGATCCAATGTGGTACTGTCTGGCCACTTGAAGTACACAATAACTCTAGTAGTAGTATCTCACTGGGTGGCTGGTGTCTTGGCTAACCTACTACTAAGTAAAAGGCGTATATATGACCATAACTTGTTTAATGTTGATCATACCCCATCTAGTATAGCTAATTCTACCATGTGTTTGAAGGCTACTAAATCCTAAGTAAAAAAAAAAATCCATTATGAGTACATCACTCATCAATTACTGATTATACGTAAAACCAGAAACAAGACAAGCCAACCAAATTTGGCCTATGTTTTGGATAACAACTTCGTGGATTTTTTCACGTGGAACAAGAAACGTTAAAATATTTATAGCTTACAATTATAATTAATAGTTAGTGAAGGCAGCAAAAATTAACAGCTAGGGAGGAAGTAAAACACTGTTTATATAAAACATAATTAGCTAACAGGAGATTTCAGAGCAAATGCAGATTTATGAATAAGGCCTCATTGGTGACGAACCAAAAAAAAAGGGTTGTTGCAAATACGACCTCTCCTAATCTGTGCAGTTCATTCTCCATTTACGCTTTTATTTCTTGGGAAAGAGTTTACTGACTTAATAGCACTTCGTTGTTTTCCATTGCCATTAATTTAATGAACTAATTTGGATAAATGTATGAATTAGGTTAATCTCACAATAATTGACTAGCGTTTTAACACTATGTACCTAAACCTGACTTATTTCTATTTCAGAAATAAAAAACTGTTGATCTGACTTCCAACGACTTTGGCTTCGGAGACTCAACGGCAAAGGAGAGATGAGATCTTCAAGTGATGGGGAATAACTTGAAAATAAGAGTGAATAGTTGAACGAAATCAAGCTATCATGTGTTTAGAAATTATGCAGACTTTTTACACATAATCAGACTAAAGGTGATGAAATAATGATAAAAACCAATGTAATTTGTCGTAAATATAAATTAGTTAGAAAAACATTTGTGACTTATAATAAAAATAAGAATCCGTTAAAGAAAAAATAAGTTGTAAATCATATTGGATTGCACTGTATTTTCTTTTTACAAGTTTGCTTCGAAAAATTATCTCCAATGGAAATGCAGCAGCGAAAATATGTTTATAACATAGAAGTCAAATGAGAAATTCACTTGTGAAAATGATAACGATAAGAATGGCGTATACTTGGATAAGTATGACATCGGGTTCTGGATAATCAAAAAGCATTATATAGCTAAACAACTGAAACTATTATGATATTATATACGAGCTAAACTTTTTAATTATTTTCGTTTTGGATCGGCATCACCTAAAAAAAATAGCACATTTTATCCAGTTACGGACCAGTATCAGAATTTGACACTAAATACTAATTTACCTCAAGTTACCGGATACTTACACGAAAATATACCCTTTTTACCAAATATTTTTCTCAGATTTATAATTCCAACAGGAAGGTGCATCATGAAAAGAATAAAAGAAGGAATGCGAAATAATAGTACAAAAGCCGAAAAAAATAAATATTACCCACTGCGAGCATAAAAGTAAATAATTTAGCTGATGAATTCAGGAACAATGAAGGTTGTAGTCAGTCCTTTGGTGAAACGTTGCTTTTACTTGCTTTCTTTTGTATTCTGAGGACGGCTAACTCTTCTTACCAGAGCCTTAACAAAAAGTGTCACCAAATAAAATGAGAGAGAAAGACAATAAGAGAATACGGTTCTTTTAGTAGAAGAAAGATATTACTCAAGGTTTTTCTACTGGCCTGGGGAAGCTTAAACCGACTCAGTTCTTTGTACTTGGAACATAGAAATATTTCTTACCAGTTCCTTGCCAAAAGGTGTCATTGAAGACAATAACCAGAGAAGTAAACAATAAGAGAAGACGTTTCTTTATATAAAAGAGCAATACTTCTAAAGTTTCCTATTAGCACATGCTAACTAAAAGTGTCACTTTGACAATATTGGAGCTATAAATACTAGTAAATATCAATTATGCCCCATTGAAAAACTTTTTGTCTTAGGGTAAGTACATATGTTAACATTCCATATGCCAGCGGCGAATTATTTAGCCAAGGAGCGTAACGTTCTGGTAGGTTACCTTGAGAGTCCATGAAAAATCAAACAAAAAGCGGAGGTAATCCGCGAGACTGACATCAACTTCCCATTCCAAAGAACATTTAGCGAATCTCTTTAATCAATTATGGCTACTCTGCTTTAGTTTTGCTCGTAATCGTAGCAGTTTTGGTCATTGGAGGTCTCTGTCTTTGCTACTTTTTCTCGATCAGGGCCATGTGGAGAGGAGGGGCACGACAACCTGTGGCTCATCCAGAAATTACTTAGGGACGAGAAAATTCTACTAAATGCAAAGAATAATGGCACAGTAAACAATGCTGAATATAGAACATAAATAACTGTCACATTAAGTAAATATACTTACGAAACGACCGCAAGTGACAAAGAATGTACAGTATGTGCAAGGATTTGGAAAAACAATATGTTCATACTACGAAAAATATAACGATTTTCATATAAAAGCTCTACTTCAAGATACAAGTGAAACAGAAAACCGAGAAATGATAAATCATAGAACCTTTACTAAAACGTGGAAATACATGAGGAAAAGACTTGAATTCGAGAAAAGCTTTTTAAGGTTTACTTCTTCAGGGTAAGTTTCACTTTACACAGTTTAGTATTTATCTGTTAAAAATCTATAATTGCTGATGAAAATTTGTATCAAATTACATTATTCTAGGCATGTATTGTTTTATATATAATTTTTAGTAATGTATAAACTATTATAAAAAAATGTACATATAAGTCATTTAATATCAACTCCCTTACCGAATTTGAAAATAAATTTCGCAAGAAAGAAAATAAAAAGATGACGCAATTTCATTGAATAATTACTTAAGACTGGATACCAAGCAAAATTTCGCATGGCAGCGAAGTTATAAATATACAGAGACATAGTACTTCCAGAATCCATGATATATAATCTGTCCCTATAGAAGCTTAAATACTTATTACAACGACTCATATTTTATACAGTTCTACATATTTCTTTCTTTAAAAAAATGTCAGTAAAATATCAGTTTCACTTCTCCTAGCTCCTCGGACAGGTTCAGCATAAAAAAAAGAGAAAAAAAAAAAGAAGATATTAATGTCACTAGGATTATGTGTCACCGAGCTTAGACTCTGCCGTCGAATATGGAACTTTTACATAAGATGAAGGAAAGTGAACTTAAAGGGGATACAAGAAGATTATGACGAAAAGAAATGTTACAATTATACTTCTTTTGTTAAATTCATAAATAAACATATTCAAGGATAATTTAACAGAAAATAATTGTCTCGAAGCTTTATAAGAATCATTTTTTTATGATTTTATTGTACAACACTGCCAGTCCCAGGATAGAGGCTGACCATAAAAAAGTTAACGAAAAAATATCGCCTCTCGAGTTTGCTGTTTCCTTTGAAGTGACAAAATATCAGATATGAAAACAAAAATACGGCCACTTCAAAGAATTTTGCTCGTATTTTTTTGAAAATTAATCTATGCGTAAAATATGCCTTCCTACAAAACATTGGGATTTTGATTAGACTATAAGATTTATGATTAGGACCACGTGCATGTTATATAATTACATATATGTATAAATAGAAAGAGATATGTACACACACACACACACACACACACACACATATATATATATATATATATATATATATATATATATATATATATATATATATATATATATATATATATATATATATATATAATATATATATATATATATATATATATATATAAAAAACGGATCTATTTTTGGGTGAGGTAGCCATGTCGTCCTGATGGAAGTTCCTAATTAGTAGCTTCCTAGGGTATATTTGACTACAGTGATATTCCCAGAGAATTTTACCTTAAGGTATCCAGAATTCTAACTCCTGGAGCGAATATCCCTAAATAATTCTAACAGGGATATCGCATAATATCAGACGACATATTCTTGACATGCCACATAGCTATCTTCACCCCGACATTATTAACGCTTTGAGGGGTTATAGTGACAAGAATCTAAAAACGAGAATGAAAAAGAGCCGTTCATAAGGAATCTCTCCTATTCCGTTTCCAGTGTGTATCTGAGGAATACGGCAGTGCCATCTTTATTCCTCGTAGCGATACACGAGGTGCTACAGATACTGTATTATAGGGAGGGGTCGATAAGCCCTTTTTACCATAAAAGGAAGGGCGGGTCCATCAGGACGACATGGCTATCTCACCCAAAAATAGATTTTTCGCTCCGCTCAAAATGCGTTTTTTGGGCTCAGGCCATGTCGTCCTGATGTAAGTTTACCAGAGCATTACTGTATCTGAGGATTCTCAACTGGTTCCATACCTCAAGAAAGTATTTTCCTGGTCCGTCTAGACCTAGACACCTATGATGTTACCGTCATACATCATTTCATCTAAGCATGAACTATGTTAGTGCTTCCTGCCCCCTACAAGGAAGAGTCAAACTAGACTCTGGACAAAATCTCGAGGAGTACATATTACCTATGGATGACAAAATGACAAGCCTGTATGGTGGTCTCACCCTATACATTATAAAGGAAAGTTTGTATAAGAGTCACCAATGTCAGTATGAATTACTGACATCTCCCCCAGTGTGTTTACTCTTATTAAAGTATCGGACAACAGTTGTATCCGTATAGGAACAAATTTTGTCTTTTCACCATCACCCCCTTAAAGCATTAATCCTTCCTAAGGAAGGGTTAAAGCGAGTGAATGTTTGCTTGAAGTGAGGAACAATCTTAAAAGACATTCCATGTTAAAATAACCATATTTCAAACTTGATGCTCCGTACATTTCTAATAAATTAGTGTGGGCGAATAAGACGCAAAGTTCACTATGAACTAGCTTATTGAAAATTAATAAACATATAGAACAGTCAACATTTATAAAATTTATAAAATGTGGATGATATCTATAAAAGCATAAAGAATATAGTAAACAGAAAATATTGTTTCGTCTAAGAAAGGAAACAGATTCGCCACTTTAATCGAATTATTAATAATGTTGATACAGTCTGTATACTATTTATTCACACTAGCGTAAAAAACGCTTGGCACATGTGTCCGGATTATGCTTAGTTCACCAAAGTCAATGGAACAGTTCGTAAGGACACATTAGTGGCCTATCACTCAGTGTGAAGTAACAGCCTGTGACTACACACCCACCCTTAATTAATTGTCCCAAATTAATTTCACTGTACCTCACAGATTTAAACAGTAGGTTTAAGAATTCTACCTGCTGCTACCACAGACCTCTTGAGTTGCTCCACTTGCTTCGCATAATGCATAAAGAACACCTTGGATGACTACCATCCGGTGTACAAACAAGGATGTTCAAAGTCCATATAATTAAGAAATTTATGGAAGAGGCAACTTTTCTCGAATCATGACTTACGGGTGTACTGTCTGGATCTTCTCTGCGAACAAAATAGGTGAGATTCGCCGTTAGTTATTTCAGAAATAAATTTGAACCTGAGGTTTCTCCTCTGAACAGCTGTCCTCCCTTGAAGTCTGAAGTTCTATGAAAATAGACCTTTAGGCACTCCACTGGACATAGAGATGCATCTTCCTTCAGAGGGCAGATTCTCTAGGGACCCCACCTGTTGGTGGGTAGCTCGTTCTTGGTAATAAACGTTGAGTCTGGAAATAGATTCAGTTCTCCCTCCAAGAACTGGACGTGGCTTACCTTTTAGAGAGAGCCACTATTTCACTAACTCTGGCCACCAAAGCGAGTGCAAACAGAAATATGACTTTTTGAGTCAAATCGTTCTAAGCGCACTCCCCCATTGTTCATTATTTAGGCAAAATGAAGAATCTTATCGAGTGACCATGAAATGGGTCCTGGAGGCGCTGAAGGATTAAGCTTAGCACGGGCGTTCGGAATTCATTAAGAACGTCATTAGAAAGGTCGACCTGAAAGGCATATAGTATCGGTCTTGTCAAGGCAGACTTACACATTGATATCGTGTTGGCTGTTAAACCCTGGTCATGAAGGTGAATGAAGAATGATAAACAGAGATCTGTCGAGATTTCTTTTGGTTTCTTCGCCTTGACAAAGGACACCAGCTTCTTCCATGATGCCTCATTGTCTTCTGGTTTCCTCCAAAAAGTCTATACTGTCTCTTGATACCCCGAATCTTTTTCTCACCACTAAGGAGAGAAAATCATGAGATGCAGGTTCCGGGTTTTCTGTGATGAAGCAAAGACAGTCGACTTCTATACTCGCTGAGACAGGGTTGGATCCGGTAGCGGTACAAACTTCAGTCGTAGTTCCAATGCCAGAGGGAACCACACACTGTTTGGCCACTTGTGGGCCACTATTGCCGCTTTCCCTTTGAAGGATCTCAGTTTGTCGAGGACCTTCAAAAAGAGGTTGTGCGGAGGGAACAGGTAAATCCTGGACCATCTGTTCCAGTCTAGGGACATAGCGTCCACTGCCTCCGCTAGCGGATCCTCGTATGGGAACACATAACGATGTATTTTCTTGTTGTCTTTCGTCGTAAAGAGGTCTATCTGCAGTTCCGGGACTAGGCTGAAGATGAAGGAGAACGATCCTGCGTCTAGGGACCATTCTGACTATTAGTGTAAACCTGGATAGAGCGTCTGCTGTCACATTGCTGAACCCTTGAATGTGAACTGCTGACAGGTGCCATTTCCTTCTTTCCGCCAAGCGGAATATGGCCAACATCACTTGGTTAATTTGAGGTGACCTCGACCCTTGTCGATTCAGACATCTCAATATCACCTCGCTGTCTAGAACCAATCTTATGTGGGTCGAGTGGCGAGGAGATACTTTCTTTAGTGTCAGAAGTACTACCATGGCTTCTAGAAAGTTGATGTGAAATGACTTGAAAAGATTGGACAAAGCTCCTTGGACTCTCTTCTGGTGAGAGTGGCCTCCCCAGCCTTCCTTTGAAGCATTTTTGTGGATAGTAACTGACGGGGGAGGAGGTTGAAGAAGTATTGATTTCTTCAGTTGCTTGGCTTTGGACCACGGTTTGAGAAGCGTTCGCAGTCGAGTCGGCAGTGGTCGCATTAGATCTCTTCGCGTGTTTGATGCGTATTTTCTCCAGACTCCTGTTGCATCCTTTAGCTGTGCTCTTAGCACTGGATCTGTTATCGAAGCAAACTGTAGAGAGTCCAGTACTCTCTCCTGTTCGCATCTTGATATCCGTTTGGATTTTAGTAGTCTCTTGACAGATCCTGCTATTTCTTTCCTCTTCTTCCCAGGAATGGAAAGTCGATGTGACTCCAAATTCCAGTGGATTCCCAACCACTGAAATTTTTGAGCTGGAGATAGTCGAGACTTTTTGATGTTGATCTTGAATCCCAGATGTTCCAGGAACTGGATCACTATCTTATAGGCTTGCATGCATTCTGTCCTGGATGCTACCCACACCAGCCAGTCGTCCAAGTAGGCCACTACTTGGATCCCCTTTAGGTGTAATTGATGGACAGCTGCGTTCGCAAGCTTTGTGAAAGTCCTTGGGGCTATGTTTAGCCCGAATGGCATGGCTCTGAAGGCGTAAAGTCTTCTTTGTAACTTAAAGCCTAGGTAGGAGGAGAGGTGACGATTAATTGGAACATGCCAATAAGCGTCAGACAAGTCTATAGAGACGGTATATGCCCTTTTGGGCTGTAGGGTCCTTATGTGTTGAAGTGTGAGCATCCTGAATTTGTAGTTCACTATAAACTTGTTGAGCGGCGACAAGTCCAGAATGACTCTGAGTTTTTCTGAGTCCTTCTTTGGAATACAAAACAGCCTTCTTTGGAACTTGATGGACATAACTTTTCGGATTACTCTTCTTTCTAAGAGTTCTCAGACATATTCATCCAGAACGGGGGTAGAGTGTTGGAAGAACTGAGGAAATTGAGGTGGAAGACTGCTCCAGCTCCAACCTAGTCCATTCTTTATTAGGCTGTGGGCCTAGGGATCGAAGGTCCAACGATCCCTAAATAGATGTAGTCTCCCTCCTACTGGAAGCATCTCACTTCTGCTGTTGTGGACCTGAGGCCTTGCCTCCTTGACCGCGTCCTCCCCTGAATCCCCTTCCTCTTGAAGGGAGTCTAGAAGAACCTCTGGCTGTTCCTCTAACCTTTGAGCGAAAGGAAGAAGTCTGCCTTTCAAAAGTTGGGCCAAAAATCGGCGACTGTGTCGCCACTTGTTGAGGTACCAACTGATACGTGGTTGGAGGATGTGCCACCATCTGAGGCACCGCGGTTGCAGGAAGTTGCTGTTGTTGCTGTCGGTAGGGCTTAGCCGGCCGAGAGGATAGCCTAGGCCTTTTTGTCTTCTTCTTGGGTTGGGGACCCTCATCCGGAGAAGACTTTCTCTTAAGATTTAAGCCTCACTTTTGAAGAAGGTTCCTATTCTCCGTGGCGGCCTTATCTACTACCTCTTCAACCACTTCGTTGGGAAAGAGGTCCTTACCCCAGATGCAAGAGGAGATCAGCTTCCTCGGTTCGTGCCTCACCGCAGCCGAGGCGAACACGAACTCTCTACAGGCTCTCCTAGCTTTAATAAAGCTATAGAGATCCTTCGTAACTGTGGGCAGATGGGTTTTGGCCAATACCATGAAGACGTCCTGGTTCTTGGGGTCACTTGCCATCGTTTCTAGCGTCGTTTGCAACGACATCGATGCCGCAAGTTTTTCTTTCGTCTCTTGTTCTCTGCGCAAAAGAAGCTCCGACAGCTTTGGAAGTTCCTCACCAAACTAACGTTCAGCAATATCAGCTTCCAGCTTCCCGACTGAGAAGGTAAGGTGGACGTCCTTCCAGTCTTTTTGGTCCAATGGTAAGGTCAGGGATAACGGCTTGCATTCCTTCAAGGAGGGGCATGGTTTCCCTGCCTCCGCTGCCTTCAAGGCTGCCTTATATCCCTTATCCATGAAGGGAAAGGCTCTGGTTGGAGAGGCCACAAAGGAGGGAAGCTTCTTACTCAAGGCTGGTACCTTTGAGTTCGTGAAGCCCCTCTTTTTCATCGAACTCGCTAGTAACGCCTGTGCTTTACTATGGTCAAGGGCTATGACCTCCTTCGGCTCTGTCTCCTCCTTTGAGGCTGGCTCCTTTCTAAGACGGACATAGCAGTCCGGGTAAGAGTCTTTGTTGGGCCAAAATTCCACATCTTCCAGGGGAATTGAGCCCAACTTCTCCAATATAACAATCTTCCCGGTTGTCATTGGCATATGTTTGGCATACCTCCAAGGATTGGTATCTGAGCACATGGGAAGATCCTTTACGTTGAGTCGCTTCTGGGGCTCACGTGATGCTGCAAGTCTACATATCTCTAGTTTCATTTAATTTTAGCTTCTTTTTCATCATTCTTCTTCTGTATTTGCTGAATCATCTCAACAATAGAAGAAAAAGTCCTTCCCAGTTTACCTGGGATAGCAGACGATGTAGAAGGAACAGATTCCGGGGCCAGAACCGATGTAACCGACACCTCGTCGATTTCCTCCTCTTCTATTTCTGGAGCCTGGGTCAGCTCCTCCTCTTGACCTTCTCCCAGAAGGTCCTTCTCTGTGTAATCCGACACTTCTGACATCCTATCATCCAACTGGATGTCTTGAAGGGCGGCCGAGACTTCAGAATCTACCAGATTCTGGACAGTTGGTATCTCCTCCTGAGGCTGAGGAATGACTGCATCAGCCGATGCCTTAGGGAAAAGGTAGGCCCTCATCTTCTCCTTTGGAAGGTAGGGGCCTGAAGAGTTTTTCTGAAAACCCCTCACCCAGGTTCGCAACTTTTCCCTAGCAGCATCCCTTGACTCCGCCGACTTAGGGGTGTCAAATGCCTTGGTAATCAGGTTAGAACATATGGTACATACCTGAGGGTCCCAATACCGGAGATCACCTTTGGAGGCTGCGCATGCTGCGTGCCTCCTGCATAACTCATGTCCGCAGAAGTTCTTGCTGCAGACATTGCCGAACATACTCCCGCACTTCGGATGGTCCTCCTGTAAAGAGAAGAAAATCCATGAGTATTAAGTGAAGACTTTTCACTTATTAATACATGTAGCTTATACAGTAAAGCTAGAAAGGAAAGAAGGAAAGACACATACTTGTATTTCCTGCCCAGCCAATTGCTGTAACCTCCCAAGATATTAAAACTAAGGTTAATTCTTATTCTAGAATACCTTATATATTTTCCTAGGCGGAAAGTTAAGGTGTAGCTCACACCTTAAAATAAAGTTTTAATATACGGGATAGAATGAATACAGGAAGAACTCACTTTCTATATATTGTACGATCTCAACAAAAGGTTGTACAAGATAACAATAAGTATGTTTGAAGAACTTTAGTGTTACAACAAAGTCTGTACTGTAGTTTCATTAATGCAGTGTGTACTGCACCACAAATATAGCAACTACTGTACATCGCATGCTGTCGTGCCGACCGGCACGTGCCGGTACATGCCGGCACGTGCTGGCCGGCATTCACCCCTGTATAGATCATAGGTATACTACCTTTAACTAATAGGCGGCAATTCACTGGTTTGCAAATGTGTGCCTGCCAGCAGTGATTGCCAGCCGACACACATTTGTGAACCACTAAAAACACTAGCACCCAGCTGCTGGCCGCTAATCGTAGTGGCTGGCAGATATCGGGATGTGTTTCTACTGCCGGCAGGCAAAGGTAGCGATACCCATGCCGGCTGGCAGTGACTACGAACCAGAGAACCTTCACCTATCCGGCTGCCGGCCGTTAAAGCCGGAAGCCGGGCTAGGGGTACAATACATTAACAAGAGAAACAGTATGGATGTAAGGTTATAAGGTGGCATTGCCATACAACCTCCCATCCAGAAAGAGTGAACATATGGAAGGGGAGAATGTAACATTCAGGCTTCCTATCTATCCATAGCCTGCCGGGCTCTACCAGCAGACACGGAAGAGAGACCAAGGGAGGTCTGGCGTTCACTCTGTAGAAGAAAAAGGTCTCTACCGGCCGGCACGTTATTGCCGGCCGGCAGACAGCTGAGCTGGTCCCCCATCCTAACCTACGCTAGGTACGGAAGTAGGACTGCGGCCAAAAGATGTGATGGCTAGGCCATCACTAAGAAAGATAGGGGGTAAAGGGATAGGGGTCCTGTAAACTTCGTTCTAGTATGAGACACACCAAGCAGTTAGGAAAGCTCATCCTAACCTAGAGTTTGTCTATTAGGGAGGAAGGTTGGCAATACTTGCTATCCTCTTCCATACCAGAACAAAGTTAGGTGTAGTTATTTCGGCAGGACACGGAGAAAAACTCATTCTCCAGCCCGAGAATAACAACACAGGACAGTCTGCTATACAACTAGAAGAATGACTAATCT
>NC_090746.1:41314176-41328464 GCF_036898095.1 Palaemon carinicauda | reverse complement strand
CAAATCTTGGATTTATTCTACTTTTCATGGCTTCTCCAGCTTCGTCGGCCTCTGATAAGTTGAGTACCATGTCTTTCATGTATAAATGTAGGCTCTTGGTAATTTTTTAGTGATTAATAAGGTTTAATCTTTGTTACAAGAGCCGTAGCCTACCGGAGGCGTCATGGACGCTGTCGCTCGCTAGGTATAAGTTTAGTTAGTCAGAGCGACATTCCCGGTTGTTTTGCTTTAATAAATTTTAGCTATTTAGCGTTACATAGGATTTCCTTTCGTGCTTTAGTATTATTTTGGCGAAGTATTCGCCAATTCTGGCCTACGCTAGGCCATATAGCCTAGTCGTTTGGTCCTAGTACTTCATGCATGATTTTGGGTTTTTCCGAGTGTATTAAAATTTTATTGAAGTTTTAGGCTATGTTTTATACATTTTAGATTATGTGGAATATTTCCAAGATAGTATACGAGTGAGTTTCGGTGATTTAGGTAATCGATTCTCTTGGTGCCTAGGCTAAGTTGCTTATGGAGCCTTAGTATACTTTCTCATACTCCCCGGTTGCTTTCTTTTCTTCGGAGAAGGTATGCAATCCCTTTCCCTCTGTTTAACCCTGGAACGGTACGGTGGGTCGTCCGCGACCCCGAGCGTCAAAAAAAAAAGAGGTTTTTCTCACATGACTCACCCCCGTGACTGAATTTGTGGGTGATCGACCTGCAGTAGGTGTCTCGCCTACACGCTCTAGTAGTGTCCAGATGTGCATTGCTGTAGCTGTACTCCTTCCCCGATTTCTGAGACGCGTCGGGGTCGAGCGCGACCGAGTTTACCCTTCTAAGGTAATTTGCATAATTATCAAAGTTATTACGTATTATGAAATTGTCGTAGAATGGTGCAACTTGTATAGGTTATCAGTTGTGGAAAGTCTTGGTGGATTGTTTGGCTACCATGTGCATGATTTTTTTTTTAGTTAAAATGTCGTTCATCACCACGAGGACCATTTTACCGCGAGTGCCCCTTTTTCATTTTTTTAAATTTTTTTGCCAAGTCATTTTTCCGTAAGATATTGCCAAATAGTGTCGTAAAACTTTTGCTATTTTAGTGTTGGAAAGTGTGGGTAGATGATCTGGCTACCCATGCGTGACTTTGTTTTTGTCGGATACGACGTAGTTATTGGTATATGGGGTATTTAACTGCGGTTGCCAATTTCTGTTTTTTTTTTCAATATTTGTAAAAATTTACTACGTAGTAAGGAATTGCCGTATATTATTGATTTTTTTTTCATGTTTATGTGTTAGAAAGTGTGCCTTGATGGTTGGGCTAAAACGTGCATGTCTTTCTTTTTATCTGAGATGCCGTATATTAGAATGTTGGCCATTTTTCCGCGAGTGCCCCTTTTTATTTGTTTTGCATTTTTTCCTTAGTCATGTTACCGTAAGGAATTGGCAAGTAGTGTCGCAAAACTTATATTTTTCTAGTGTTGGAAAGTGTTTCTAGATGATCTGGCTACCCATGCCTATCTTTTTTTTAGCCAGATATAGCGTATATATAGGTATGTGTTCGATTTTCCTGTGATTGCCATTTTTTCGTTTTTTCCCATTTCTTTCAAAATTACTACGTACTAAGGAACTATCACAGAGTAATGATTCATTTAGATGTTTATTTGTCGGAAAATGTGCCTTGATGGTTTGCCTAGCACGTGGCTGAAATTTTTTTTTCTGAAATGCGTATAATAAAATGTTGGCCATTTTTCCGCGAGTGCCCCTTTTTCATTTGTTTTGCATTTTTTTACTTAGTCATGTTACCGTAAGGAATTGGCAAGAAGTGTCGCAAAACTTATATTTTTATAGTGTTGGAAAGTGTTTCTAGATGATCTGGCTACCCATGCCTATCTTTTTTTTTAGCCAGATATGGCGTATATATAGGTATGTGTTCGATTTTCCTGTGATTGCCATTTTTTCGTTTTTTCCCATTTCTTTCAAAATTACTACGTACTAAGGAACTATCACAGAGTAATGATTCATTTATATGTTTATTTGTCGGAAAATGTGCCTTGATGGTTTGCCTAGCACGTGGCTGAAATTTTTTTTTTCTGAAATGCCGTATATTAGAATGGCCATTTTTCCGCGAGTGCCCCTTTTTATTTGTTTTGCATTTTTTTGCTTAGTCATGTTACCGTAAGGAATTGGCAAGTAGTGTCGCAAAACTTATAATTTTATAGTGTTGGAAAGTGTTTCTAGATGATCAGGCTACCCATGTCTATCTTTTTTTTTAGCCAGATATGGCGTATATATAGGTATGTGTTCGATTTTCCTGTGATTGCCATTTTTTCGTTTTTTCCCATTTCTTTCAAAATTACTACGTACTAAGGAACTATCACAGAGTAATGATTCATTTAGATGTTTATTTGTCGGAAAATGTGCCTTGATGGTTTGCCTAGCACGTGGCTGAATTTTTTTTTTTTTGAAATGCCGTATATTAGAATGTTGGCCATTTTTCCGCGAGTGACGCTTTTTATTTGTTTTGCATTTTTTTGCTTAGTCATGTTACCGTAAGGAATTGGCAAGAAGTGTCGCAAAACTTGTATTTTTATAGTGTTGGAAAGTGTTTCTAGATGATCTGGCTACCCATGCCTATCTTTATTTTTAGCCAGATATGGCGTATATATAGGTATGTGTTCGATTTTCCTGTGATTGCCACTTTTTCGTTTTTTCCCATTTCTTTCAAAATTACTACGTACTAAGGAACTATCACAGAGTAATGATTCATCTAGATGTTTATTTGTCGGAAAATTTTGTTTACTTCTTTTTTGATTGAATATCATCAATTTTTTTTAGCTAAAATATTGTATTGTTTTACATTTTTTTTTTCGATTTTATTTCCCTTCAAAAAAATTTTTTTTGGGTCAGAATTTTAATTTTATAGTCGTAAAATAATTGAAAATTATCCAGCAACCCACCATACAATTTTTATGCATATCCAAGAATAATTAGATTAGTAAATAACACCTTGAAATTGACCTACCCTTCCTACATTTCAAGTGGCAGATTAGGGAGTCTGAGTCAGTGTGGTTGGCGGCCATTTTGTGGACATATCCGAAGCGTAAGTTGCCCTATCTATATATATTCTTGTTCCCTATAGAATTTGTGATATTTTGGTATATTTTTACCTGCATAAATATCATATTATATATTAAATATATGTATTTTTTTACGAAATTTCTAAGTACTCAAAAAATTACCTTTAGATATGGCCCCTGATATAATGTAATTTACAAAATAATGAAGATTTTTTTACATATTTCTATTTTAGGATAACATATGTTTATTCCCTAAAAAAACTAGCCACTTCCTATTTCATTTGGGTACCCAAAAAAATTCATGAAATTTGGACAAATTTTTTTGGCCAAAAAAAGTTACCCTTTTTTTCTCATTTCAGATCTTCACCTCCATGGGTCTGACTTCATCCAAAATACATCAAGATGTGTCCTAAACATTCAAGAATCAATTCCTAAAAGGATTTGTGTATATATGTATTAACTTTTTTTTATGAATTTTTATGTAAGGTCTTTTTTTTCTACTTAATTTTTTAAAATATTTATAATAAATAGTTTTTCTGCAGATGAGTAGTATTTATCTTTACAGTTGTTTTAAGCATTCATTGCAGTTTTTTTTGGCAAAAGAAAAAAGGAGGTTACTGCAAAAACTGATTTTTCAAGAATTTTTTTTGGCGTCGGGGTCGCGCGCGTCCGAGTATACCCTTAAAGGGGTGTCCGAGGAGCGTACCTATCCAGGGTTAAGCCTTGGGCTTATCCCTAAGTGGTTTATCTGAATTAATTTTCGATAAAACTATACTGGGGTGTTACTGTACCTTCCTGTTCCAGTAAGTCTGGTTCAAAGAGGGACAGAACAACAGAGTTTTTTAGTCTGAGTCTGTGTTTGTCTGGCTTGGGGTAGAGTCTCCCTCGCTGACCTGACACAGACATAGGAGGCTTAGCCTCCTTAGGTCACTACCGAAGGTTTCTGTACGAGATGATTCCTTCTTTTGTGATCTACCAGACTAGTCCTTGTTGCTGTTCTCGGAGGAGGATAAGTTTCTTTCCCTGGGAGTAGCAACACCTTCTTTGCTTTGGTGCTCTGGGAGCTGGCAAGTATTGCTGGCCTCCCCCCTTGGATCTCCCTTAGGCTAAGATGAGTTTCTTGGCTGCGGGTGATCCGTCACTAAAGCAAGGTTGGTAGGACCCTCTTTTGTCCCTTCCCCCTCTATCTCTGTAATGGCCTAGCCATTACAGTACTGTACGTCATTCTACATCTGGACCTAGAATAGGTTAGGATGTGGAATTGACTCTGTTTTGAGTGCTGCCCGGACCTCCCTTGGTCCCTCATCCATGCCTGCCTGCAGAGTCAGACGGCATTGGTCAGGAAACCTGAATTAGATTCTCCCCTTCCTTATATGCACTCTTTCGGATTGCCGGGTTTGGAGGTAGTGTACACTCTTATCCCGGCATCCATTCTGTTTTCTTCTAGTGCTGTACCCGACCCGGCTGCTGGCCTATGAGGCCGGCAGCCGGGCAGTTGTAGTCCTCTGGTTCTTTTGCTGCCGGCTGGCATCGGTCCTGTACCTCTGCCGGCCGGCTAATGTCAGCCCTTGTCTGCCGGTCGCCAAGAGTGTGGCCGGCAGCCGGGTACTACCTTGTGTAGTGGTCGGTCAGCAGTCATTGCCGACCGACATTGGCTGTGCCGGCCGGCAGTTACTGCCGGCCGGCACATGCATTTGAACCAGCGTTCTGCCGCCTTATAGCTGTTAAGTAGTATACTTTAAAGCTAGTTATGGTGTGTGCCGGCTGGCAAGTGCCGGCTGGCACATAACCTCCTATACTGTACCAGTATTCTTCAGTATAACAGATACTGTAAGAAGAAAACTATAGTGTGGGTTTTGGTACAGCACTGTGTGTTCTAACACTTTTGTGTTTTCTTGCACAGCCCTTTGCTGTTGCCCTATTATCCAGGATTTTAAAATCATTGCTTAGGTGTGAGCTCCACCTGTTTTCTCTGGAAACTTTGCATTGGTTACTCTAGAAGAGATTAACCATTCGATTTTATTATCTGGAAGGCTGCAACAATGGGTTGTGAGGGAAACACAAGTGTGTGTCTTTCCTTTCTGAATTGTTATGCTATACTATGCATATCCAGTGATACATAGTTCACTTGATACTCATGGAAATTTCTTCTCTTACAGGAGGACCCTCCGAAGAGCGGAAGTGTTTTCTGCAACGTCCGCAGCAAGAACCTCTGCGGACATGAGTTTTGTAGGAGACACGCAGCATGCGCTGTCTCCAAGGATGATCTCCGGTATTGGGACCCTCAGGTATGTACTGTGTGCACTAACCTGATTACTGAGGCCTTTGATTCCCCTAGGACGGCGGAATCAAGGGATATAGCAAGGGAGAAGCTTCGTACCTGGGTAAGGGGCTTCCAAAAGAACACTTCTGGACCTTATCTTCCAAGTGAGAAGATGAGGGCGTATCTTTTCCCTAAGGCATCAGCTGATGCAGTGATTCCCCAGCCTCAAGAGGAGATCCCCCAAGTTCAGATCCAGGTGGATGCTGAAGTCGCGGTCGCGATGCAAGACATCCAGTTAGATGACAGGATGTCTGACGTGGACGAGTGTCTGGAGGAAGACCTCCTGGCAGAAGCCCAGGATGAAGTTCAAGCTCCAGACGTTGTAGAGGAAGAGGTCGACGAGGTGTCGGCTACTCCGGTTCAGATCCTGGAGCCTATTCCCTCAACATTGGCCAGTCTCCCAGTAGAGCTGGGACAGGCCCTCTCCTCCATTGTTGGAATGATCCAACAAATGCAGAAGGAGAATCAGGAGAAGGCAGCTGTAATGGAACTGCGAATGCAGAGCCTTGCAGAATCACATGGGCCCCGGAAAAGGCTCAATGTGAAAGACCTTCCCGTGTGCTCAGAGGCTAACCCATGGAGGTATGCTGAGCACATGCCGATGACGACTGGAAAGATCGTCATCTCGGATAAGCTGGGCTCAGTTCCCCTAGAGGAGGTGGAATTCTGGCCCAGCAAGGCATCATATCCGGACTGTTATGTCCGGCTGAGGAAGGAACCAGCTTCAAAGGAGGAGACAGAGCCGAAGGAGGTCATAGTGATGGACCATGCTAAGGCTCAAGCTCTGCTTTCATCTTCGTTGAAAGAGAGGGGCTTCTCTAACTCAAAGGTAGCTGCATTGAGCAAGAAGCTCCCTTCCTTTGTGTCCTCTCCTGCTAGAGCCTTCCCCTTTTTACAGAAAGGGTTTGCGGCTGTACTAAAAGCAGTCGAGGCCGGCAAGCCTTGCCCCTCCCTGGAGGAGTGTAAACCCTTGTCGCTGGCCCTGCCTATGGACCACAAAGACTGGATGGACGTCCATCTTACGTTCTCAGTTGGGAAGTTGGAGGCTGATATTGCCGGACGTCAGTTCGGCGAGGACCTCCCTAAGCTGTCTGACTTTCTTTTGCGAAGAGAGTTCAAGACAAAAGAAAGACTGGCTGCCTCAATGTCTCTTCAGACTACTCTTGAGACAATGGCAAGTGACCCCAAGGTCCATGAAATGTTCATGGTGGTGGCCAAGACTCATCTGGCCACAGTGACGAAGGACCTTTATGGCTTTGTCAAGGCAAGGAGAGCTTGTAGGGAGTTCGTGTTCACCTCGGCTACGGTGAGGCACGAGCCAAGGAAACTAATCTCCTCCAACATTTGGGGAAAAGACCTTTTCCCTACCGACTTGGTCAAAGAAGTTGTTGATAAGGCCACCTTGGAGAATAGAAACCTTCTCCAGAAGTGGGGCCTGGCTATCAAAAGAAAGTCTTCCCCGGATGAGGGTCCTCAACCAAAGAGGAAGACTATGAGGACTAGGCTACTGTCTCGGCCAGCCAAGCCTTTTAGACAGCAACAGCAACTGCAATTGCCATTGCCTCCAGTGCCCCAGATGGTGGCACAAACCCCGACCACTTTTCATTGGATACCCCAGGCTGTGTCGACACAGTCCACGGCATTCACCCCAACGTTCGAAGGGCAGTCTTCTTCCTTTCGAGCAAAGCCTAGAGGAGCAACCAGAGGCTCGTCTAGGCGCCCCTCAAGGGGAAGGGGATTCAGGGGTGGTCGTGGTCAGGGAGGCAAGACCTCAGGACGGCAGTCCAAGTGAGATGATACCGGTAGGAGGGAGACTTCTGAAATTTCGGGATCGGTGGACCTTCGATCCCTGGGCCCACACCCTACTCAAGAATGGTCTGGGCTGGAACTGGTACACCACTCCGCCCTCGTGCCTTCGGTTTTTCCAACACTCCACCCCCGTTCTGTAGGAGTACGTTCAAGAACTGTTGGAGAAAAATGTGATCCGAAAGGTGAAGTCCATCAAATTCCAAGGGAGGCTGATTTGTGTTCCCAAGAAAGACTCGGAAAAGCTCAGAGTCATTCTGGACTTCTCGCCACTCAACAAGTTCATAGTGAATTGCAAATTCAAAATGCTAACACTGCAACACATAAGGACCTTACTGCCCAAGAGGGCATCATCCGTCTCTATAGACTTGTCAGACGCCTATTGGCACATTCCAATCAGCCGTCGACTCTCCCCCTACCTAGGGTTCAGGCTACAACGAAGACTATACGCCTTCAGAGCCATGCCATTCGGGCTAAACATAGCCCCAAGGATTTTCACGAAGCTTGCGAGCGCAGCTCTCAAACAATTACGCCTAAAGGGAATTCAGGTAGTAGCCTACCTGGACGACTGGTTGGTGTGGGCAGCATCCGAGACAGAATGCTTGCAAGCTTCCAGTCAAGTGATCCAGTTCCTAGAGTACCTAGGCTTCAAGATCAACAGAAAAAAGTCTCGACTTTCTCCATCTCAAAAGTTCCAGTGGCTGGGAATCCACTGGGACCTTTTGTCACACCGTTTCTCCATCCCGGCAAAGAAAAGGAAGGAGATAGCGGGTTCTGTCAAGAGACTTCTAGATTCCGAAAGGATATCAACACGCGAACAGGAGAGGGTACTGGGCTCTCTCCAGTTTGCTTCGGTGACAGACCCAGTGCTAAGAGCACAGCTAAAGGATGCAACCGGAGTTTGGAGAAGTTATGCATCAAATGCGCGAAGAGATCTGAGAAGACCAGTTCCGCTTCGGCTACGTACTCTTCTCAGGCCTTGGTCCCAAGCCAGACATCTAAAGAAGTCGGTTCTTCTTCAGCCACCTCCCCCGTCGGTGAGGATTCACTCAGACGCCTCAAAGGAGGGATGGGGAGGTCACTCTCATCGGAAAAAAGTCCAGGGGACTTGATCCAAGCTATTCAAGACCTTTCACATAAACTTTCTAGAAGCTATGGCAGTGCTCCTTACCTTAAAGAAAGTCTCCCCGCGTCACTCGATCCACATAACGTTGGTGATGGACAGCGAGGTAGTTGTGAGATGCTTGAATCGACAAGGATCGAGGTCACCACCACTCAACCAGGTGATGTTGGCCATTTTCCGATTGGCGGAAAAGAAGAAGTGGTACCTGTCGGCAGTTCACCTTCAAAGAGTCCGCAACGTGACAGCGGACGCTCTATCCAGGTTCACACCGATAGAGTCGGAATGGTCCTTAGACGCAGGATCATTCTCCTTCATTCTGAATCAAGTCCCAGAACTGCAGATAGACCTCTTTGCGACGAAAGACAACAAGAAGTTGCCCCTGTACGTGTCCCCGTACGAGGACCCCTTAGCGGAAGCAGTGGACGCGATGTCCCTCGACTGGAACAGATGGTCCAGGATTTATCTGTTCCCTCCTCACAACCTTCTGTTGAGGGTCCTCAACAAACTGAGATCCTTCAAGGGGGTAGCGGCAATAGTGGCCCACAAGTGGCCGAACAGCGCGTGGTTCCCCTTGGCATTGGAACTACAGCTGAAGCTTGTACCGCTACCACATCCAGTTCTGACCCAGCGAGTCCAGAAGTCGACTGTCTGCGCTTCATTACAGAAAACCCAGACCCTGCAGCTCATGATTTTCTCTCCGTAGCGGTGAGAAAGCGTTTCGGGATTTCGAAAGCCAGCATAGACTTCCTAGAGGAATATAAGTGCAAATCTACTAGAAGGCAATATGAGTCATCTTGGAGAAAATGGGTGGCCTTTGTCAAGGCGAAGAATCCGCAGGAGATCTCGACAGACTTCTGCTTATCTTTCTTCATCCACCTCCATGGTCAAGGGTTGGCGGCTAACACGATTTCAGCGTGTAAGTCTGCTTTGACAAGACCCATTCTATATGCCTTCCAGGTCGATCTAGGTAACGAGATCTTTAATAAAGTTCCGAAAGCCTACGCTAGGCTCAGACCTTCAGAACCTCCAAAGCCCATTTCATGGTCTTTAGACAAAGTTCTTCATTTCGCTTCTCTGTTGAGCAATGAAGAGTGTACGTTAAAGGATTTGACACAAAAAGTTATTTTCCTATTTGCACTCGCGTCCGGGGCCAGGGTTAGTGAGATCGTAGCCCTCTCGAGAGAGGCAGGTCGTGTTCAGTTCCTGGATGGGGGAGAACTGAACCTGTTTCCGGATCCTACGTTTCTCGCCAAGAATGAGTTACCCACCAACAGGTGGGGTCCCTGGAGAATCTGCCCTCTGAAAGAAGATGCATCTCTATGTCCAGTAGAATGCCTAAAGGTCTATCTTCATAGAACTTCAGACTTCAGGGGTGGTCAACTATTCAGGGGAGAAACATCAGGCTCAAATTTATCTCTGAACCAACTCAGAGCGAAAATCACATATTTTATTCGCAGAGCGGATCCTGACAGTACACCCGCAGGTCACGATCCGAAGAAAGTTGCCTCATCCTTAAATTTCTTTAATTGTATGGATTTTGAACATCTCCGTTCATACACTGGCTGGAAGTCTTCCAGAGTGTTCTTTCGCCACTATGCGAAGCAAGTAGAGGAACTAAAGAGATCTGTGGTAGCAGTGGGTCGCGTCGTTAGCCCTACTGTTTAACTCTGCGAGGAACAGTGGTTTTAATTGGGATGATTAATTCCAGGGTGACTGTGTAGTTACATACTCTACTACAAACTAAATGAGGGCACTGAGTTACCCATATAGACTGTTCCATTTCCAAAGGTGAACCTAGCATAAGTGCAGACATGTGTGTCGAGCGTTTCTAACGCTAATGTGATTGATTTGTAATACAGACTTTTATGACTTTGATACCTCGGTATCTTAAAAAGTGGCATTTAATGTTTTTCTTTCAGATAAACAAGTTCTGTTTACTATCATACTTATGCTTAATGTTTTGGGTATCCTCTTCTTATATATATATATATAATTGTTGTTAACCTGGCTATTTATTGTCTGTCAATAAACTGGTTCTTGAGAACCTTGCGTCTCTTTCACCTGTGTCAATTTATTGGTATAATTGAGCATTCATTCTATGTACCTTATCTGGGATAATTCTAATAGAATTGTTCCTTTATGCAAGCTATGTTGCATTGGTTTTCCTCCTATGCGGATATAAACCTTTGTCCAATACAAGTATTGTGCGGAGAACTGGTCGATATTTCATATTGACGCAGTGGTTCTTTACAAACTATGCCTTACTTAATATAGGGTGAGACCACTATATTAGCTTGCCTGGTATTCATACATAGGTATATGTACTCTTCGAGACTTTTCCAGAGTCTAGTAGGACTCTTCCCTGTAGGGGGCAGGAAGCTCTAACATGGTTTATAGTTAGGTGAAAAGATGTATAACGGTAACATCTTAGGTCTCTAGGTCTAGTCGACCGGGAAAAATTACCTCCGGGGAGTACGGCACGTTCTGAGAATCCACAGATACAGTAATGCTCTGGTATACTTCCATCAGGACGACATGGCTTGAGCCCAAAAAACGGATTTTGAGCGAAGCGAAAAATCTATTTTTGGGTGAGATGGCCATGTCGTCCTGATGGACCCGCCCTTGCCTTTCTAAGAAAGGGCTGTAGGACCCCTCCCTACATACAGTATCTGTAGCACCTCGTGTACGCTACAAGGAATACAGATGGCGCCAGGATTGGCGCCAGGCACGCTTACGAAACGGGAGATAGGGAGCCTTGGGAGCGGCTCCCCCTTTTTCTTTCCCGAATTCGTTTCTTGCCAATTGCCCCCTGCGATACGAAATCTCTGTTTGGGGTGCAGATTGCCATGTGGCGTGTCAAGAATACGTCCTCTGATATGTCGCGATATCCCTTTCATGAGGGATATTCGCTCCAGGAGTTAGAATTCTGGTACCTTAAGGTAAATTCTCTGGGAATATCGCCGTAGTTGTAATATACCCTAGGAAGCTACCCTATAGGAACTTCCATCAGGACGACATGGCCATCTCACCCAAAAATAGATTTTTCGCTTCGCTCAAAATCCGTTATATATATATATATATATATATATATATATATATATATATATATATATATATATATATATATATATATTACATAACTTTCTTGAATTATTCGTGGATTTATTTTTCTTCATCTCCAAGAAAATATTGAAAATATTATACATGAATAAAAAAAAATAATGCAAAAAAAAAAAAAGAAAAAAATAAATGTAGGGAGTAAAACATATCACATGAAGTATTTCGTCACAAAAGTCAATCATTTTGAAAGCTTCATGAAAACCAGTAGGTGATCTATAAATACAACAGAATAAAACGGTTGCTAATAATTTTTTAGAAAACTCGTTTTATTTATTACGTAGATTTATAATATTTATGATGTATATACACAAACATTAGATATATATATATATATATATATATATATATATATATATATATATATATATATATATATATATATATATATACACATACATAAATATATATATGTATATATATGCATATATATATATGTGTGTTTGTGTGTGTGTGTATGTTTGTGTGTGTGTAGACCCTATAGATATCCATATATATATATATATATATATATATATATATATATATATATATATATATATATATATATATATATATATGTATATATATATATATATATATATATATATATATATATATATATATATGTGTGTGTGTGTGTGTGTGTGTGTTTGTGTGTGTGTGTGTATTATGAGGACGATTCCCTGGTCCAGGCACTGAAAATATATTATACTATGGCTCGTGACTGGGAACCAAACATATAATATTATATATACTACGAATGGCTAGCTAATCAACCTCTTGAATTCCAATCTCACTTGTTTGCTTTTACATTAAAACCGTTACACTTTAAAATACTAATACACGAGTTCTGAGACAGTTACATAACTCCTAGACAGCAATATATAAGACACTGAATATCCAAAGGGCTCTTAAGTACACTCAAAACTAAATTGAGTAATTACTCCTAAAGTATTAATAAGAAATATTCAAAACTTATTATGGTTCTTAACAGGATACAAGCGGAATCTGATTATAAAAAATGGTGATTGGAATAATACATCTTTACAAAAATAAATATAATCCATATAAATTACAAAACTTTGAAAGATTTTACATAATTACAAAATAAGACACTCGAAAAAAATAAGACTGAATAAAACTTAGATTGAGACAAATGTTATGATCTGAAAATTTCACTTGACTGGAACTATTATATCTGAATAAACCTTAGACTAAGAAGAGAAATAATGCAATGTAAATTATGCAAAAGCTTGAAAATTAATCCAAATAATCCAATATTCAAGTTTAACACTTAATGAAAAATATATAACCAGATCACAATAAAAATCTCTAATCTTCCTAGAGGGACAATTACAAAAAGTTTATACAACACAACACTCGGCATAATAGAATTAATTCAAAATTACCATTGCGTCTTACGTATCTTTTCGACAGACGATATGCTTTGAGGCATGTACTCACTTAAGAGAGAACACACTAAATGTGCTGAACACTTTCAACAACAATACACTGGTAGTTTCTATCTCTTTCTGAAATGTAAACCTAATGTCCCCTTTTATATGAAATTAAGCTACTTCCAGAACCTTCCAGGATTAAGGTCTGGAAGCTTGGGGGCTGAGCATGGCATCAAGAGTTGCCAAGTATCACTCTCACAAACGCTGTACTTACGCAACGCCAGACAGCTCTCTCAAGCATCTAGCTCCGCCCACCCTTTGTCAGCAATATAAAAAATTATAACATTGTATCACCAGGCCTTCGCGATGTTTCTAAAGCACTTGATAGAGAATTTTCTAAGGCAAATGTTACTGAGCATTCTCTCTCAAACATGACGCAATACCTCATAAAATATAAAAGAACATTACCTAAACCCTTGTTCATATCTTGCACGAATTTCAAAACACTTCCAAATAGATTATGTAAAACTTCATAACAAACATACGTGAAATAAAAAGTTAATTCTTAAAAATAACGTAAATTTACATATAATAACTTGAATAATGAATAAAATGAAATTAACGATGAAGGTCTTACGTAATTTACATATAAATCTTAAATCTACAAAAAAAGGAGCTCATTTTACGGCCTGGGTATCATCTCTTCAATGCACAAATGATATATAAATAAAATCATGAATAAACTATTGAATTTACGCTACATGAGACCAGCTTCGTAAGAATATATAAATATATATATATATATATATATATATGTATATATATATATATATATATATATATATATATGTGTGTGTGTGTGTGTGTGTGTGTGTATGTGTGTGTGTGTGTGTGTGTGTGTATGAACGCAGACCAACGCAGAAAAGAAACGTGAGATAAAGAATGAATAAAAGGGAAGTAACAAAAATGTATAGAAAGAGAACAGCATTAAATAAACTGGGGACAGTTAAACTATGAAACACGACTTAAGACCTGTACAGTAACAAATCTCTAGCACCAATTTTTAATTTTCACCAATTATACGATTCAATTAGGTTACAACTAGAATAAACCTTGCGAACGTTACTACACAAAGTGTATTATTTAACCATACGAATACAGAAGCAAGAGTTTAATAAATATCTGCATACCTAGTGATATTTGTTCGATGGTATAGTCTGGGTAGAAGTGAATGCAAAGGATTATCATGATCAAGAAAACTTTCATACATACATCCAAAATGAGGTAATCGAATGACTTTGTTAGCGATTAATATACAAATAAGGGATAGTAAATCTTAGAGACGTAACGTTTTTGTCCAGTAATTCAAAATGAAAATAAGCAGCTCAAATTCAGAGATCAGACGGGGAAACAATATTTAGAAACATGACAACAGAAAATAAAACAGATATTTATTCGGATAGAGAGCATTCCAA
>NC_090746.1:41276676-41309176 GCF_036898095.1 Palaemon carinicauda | reverse complement strand
ATCAAAATCACACTTTCTTATTCGCAAATGTCTCTTCCTTTTTCAAGTACACAATGCTTCCACAAATTTGGGTGCATGTTAGCAATGGGGCTGGGCATTGCATTGTGAAAGCCTTCTACGCTTTTGTTTGCTCTAATCTTATAATTTTGAGATCATTCGCAGACATTCCACTATTCTATAGGAAACGTTGGTTACATTCTTCCTCTTTGTTCACCTCGACCTCATTTTCCTACGGTATAGCGAGTTTCAAAATATTTTACAAATTCTTGTGGTAAATCATCATCGTCAGGTAGTTCAAGAAAACCAGCAAAAACATCACACACTGAAAGAAATTCTAATGCAGTGAAACATTTGATTTTGTTGTAAAATTCTGCGTCCGGAACATAGTGTGACGGCGCCGAGTAAGGCTGTGAACTCAAAGGCAGGTTGGAAACGACTGAGTTATATTATTGTAGAACATTCTCCTTATATACAAAACCTCAAGGCAACAGGACATAACAAGTTCACAAGACAGACAATATTACAGAGGAAAAACCAGACATGAATTTTCATGTTCGTTTTAGTGCGAGGGAAGAGCGAAGATACAAGCATAATATATACAAAAGGCATTATGTACAATTGTGTGAAACACGGTTGGTACAATAGCGTGACTTAAAACCTATATATCCACACTGTGGCGATAAATATTCTTAGCAATGTGAAATAAGCAACCAGTTATATTTCTTGTTAGAAATATACCACAGAATAAATTGATAATTGCTTTAATGAAATCAACCTTTAAGGTTTTGGGCTCCAATGAAGGGTGTAAGTCCTTCAAAGCGCTAAAATCTGTTCTATGTCCTTTCGCTTTACTAGGTAGCAAAACAAAAAGACGCAGCATATTAATATGTCTTATGACGGTGTGTAACGTGAATAACTGATAATATATATATATATATATATATATATATATATATATATATATATATATATATATATATATATATATATATATATATATGATAAATTTTGCACATTTAGACGTGTTTTTCATATTCAAATAAGCCATATATATATATATATATATATATATATATATATATATATATATATATATATATATATATATATATATATATATATATATATATATATAAATATATATATATATATATATATATATATATATATATATATATATATATATATATATATTTTTGGATACATTAATGTCTGGATTCTCTTAACGACCTCGGGATCAGAGCCCCAGGCGAAATCACACAAAGACAAGAGCTTGGGTCCGGCCGGGAATCGAACCCTGGTCGGCAAGCTTGTATAGACAGTGACTAAGCTACTTGGCCACGAAGAAAGATAAAAGTCAATGACAATTCTACTGTACTTATACCTGTCGAATTCAGGTGTTTTGTACTTAGAATTGAAATCAACCCATCTTCACCATCGTAGCTAATTGGTAGTTTGTTACTTGGCATTCAATTAATGATAAATTTTGCACATTTAGACGTGTTTTTCATATTCAAGTAAGCCATATATATATATATATATATATATATATATATATATATATATATATATTTTTTTTTTTTTTGATACATTAATGTCTGGATTCTCTTAACGACCTCGGGATCAGAGCCCCAGGCGAAATCACACAAAGACAAGAGCTTGGGTCCGGCCGGGAATCGAACCCTGGTCGGCAAGCTTGTATAGACAGTGACTAAGCCACTTGGCCACGAAGAAAGATAAAAGTCAATGACAATTCTACTGTACTTATACCTGTCGAATTCAGGTGTTTTGTACTTAGAATTGAAATAAACCCATCTTCACCATCGTAGCTAATTGGTAGTTTGTTACTTGGCATTCAATTAATGATACATTAATGTATCAAAATATATATATATATATATATATATATATATATATATATATATATATATATATATATATATGGCTTATTTGAATATATATATATATATATATATATATATATATATATATATATTTATATATATATATATATATATATATATATACTGTATATATATATATATATATATATATATATATATATATATATATATATATATATATATATAAATCATACATATGTATATATATATATATATATATATATATATATATAGATATATAGATATATATACATATATATATGTATTTATATATGTATATATATACATGTATGTATATATATATATATATATATATATATATATATATATATATATATATATATATATATATAAATTATATATATATATGTTTATATATATATATATATATATATACATATATATATATATATATATTATATATATATATGTTTATATATATATATATATATATATATATATATATATATATATATATATATATATATATATATATATATATATATATATATATATATATACACATAAGTAACATCACACGCCCAATCTTTATTATTAGCCAGGTTTTCTACCTAAGCTTGAGTGCCAAATACAATTTCTATCCGGATTATCTTGACCAGATATTGTATACCCTCTTCTTCCGGTTGAGATTGAGGAGCTTGGCTTTTCTTCTGCAATTTTTGCTGCTAACGACCATGCAGACGTTAGTGAATTGGTGGCTAGTTACTTCAGTTTTGTTTTTGTTTCATAAATTTTGGGTTTTGAAAGATGCGATGGATGGCAATGCTTCGGTAATCACATGTAAATATTAAATAACAATAGACTTAGCTAGATATACTTGAAAACTAGGTACTTTGCATTTTAAATTGGACTTTACTCACGAAGAGTCCGATCGAGATAAAGGTTTCATGTTGCAATGTTCAGCTATCAAAAAACAAAACAAAACAAAAAAATAAATAAAAATACAACACAATTGTCTTACGGCAAGCTTTTCTGCTGCTAAAATTCCGGAGGCGGATTTTCGTGACAAAATTGTTTGCGCTGAATGTCTCTGGAATCAAAATGTATGCATTATAAGTTATTGGTATGATTTCTAAAAATGGAAAATTCAAATCTATTGCCTACTCTAACAACTCAAACACCTAAGATAGGTATATTCTTTCTTTTCTATTGTATATCCCATGGATGAAACAAATGAATTAATAATTGCAAAAAAAACTTTCAGGGCTAAAATTTTCTTTTCAGCATACCAAAGAAAAATAATCAACATGGTGACTCCAAACCAATTCAGAGGGATAAGCAAAATCCATATACTGAATAACTGACGATACAAAGGATTACCCACAACCCCATCATACACTTGTTCATAGGAATCGCCATTACAGCTAAATTACAACTTTTAATACATAATAAAATGAGTTCATAATAGTTTGTTCATAATGTTTTAGCTGTCGACTATCTCAACTTAACTCAACAAAATAGGTTGGTTGAATTTCAAGAGAGTGATCCATATAATTAACTTGACACAAATAAATATCATGAAATCCTGTTTAAGTCCTTTAAACATGGCCATAATTTGAATCTAAACCTAGGTCTATTTCTGAGTAATCCGTTATTATTTTTTTATCTTAAATCAGATTTATCTGAAACTATCAGGAAACTGAGACACCCTGTATACATATTCTCACTATGGATCCGGTGATGTCACCAATAAGACCTGTCCAATTGTAGCAATGCTTTCACATACATAACATACACACATACATGCATATATATATATATATATATATATATATATATATATATATATATATATATATATATATATATATATATATATATATATATATATATATATATATATATATATAACTGATATTTTTGGGTGAGATAGCCATGTCATCCTGATGGAAGTTCCTATTAGTAGCTTCCTAAGGGATATATGTACTACAGTGATATTCCTAGAGAATTTTACCTTTAGGTCTCCAGAATTCTAACTCCTGGCGCAAATATCCTTAAAATTTCTCTCAAGGATATCACATAATATCAGGGGACGTATTCTTGACACGCCACATAGCAATCTTCGCCCTGAATAGCGTTTACGCTTCGAGGGGGAAAGTGGCAAAATTAAAAGGAGAGCCGTATCAAGGTTACCCTAGTTCCCATACTACTATTGAGTATCACAACAGCGTCATATCCAAGATGGCGGACATTCCTTGTAGCATTGAGCATTGTGCTACAGATACAGTAGTTTCGGGAGGGATTCCGCGAAGATCTTTTCTTTAGAAAAGGAGGGTGCGTCCATCAGGACTGCATGGCTATCTCGCCCAAAAATAGATTTTTCGCTTTGCTCAAAATCCTTTTTTGGGGCTCAAGCCATGTCGTCCTGATGGAAGCATACCAGAGCATAAATGTATCTGTGGATTTTCATCAGTGCCTTAACCTTGGGACATTATTTCTATGGTCATCTGGACCATTTGAGACAGATGACGTTACTGTTATCCGTCATCATCACTAATCATAAACAATGTTAGTGCTTCCTGCCCCCTACAGGGAAGAGTCATCCAAGACGGTAGAAAAGGGGCCTCAAGGTTAGCATATATTGTATGAACAAACATAAGTATACACTGGGTATACAAATGGTCTCACGGTTTGTATATATTACCGAAACAATTTCAGTGTCCATTATATCCATTGTTTGCAAGCATACAATGATATGAAGTATACTTACATGAGTAAGTCAAAGAACTCTGGCATCTTAAATATGCAAATTGTCGGGCGAATTAGGACGTAATTACATTCTAATAGACATTTATTTCGAATAAATGACTAAATGAATTAACAAGTAAAACGAATGTAGCATGATAAAGGAATTATACATGCAACATATACAGAAATTATTTTCCCTTTTTTGAAAGGGAAGAAATGATGAGTGCCACTCTCAGACTGAAGAAAAGTTTTTAATAGAATTTTCCTTCATAATTTCTGTACATGTTAAATCCTATCGATACTGTGTACTGCGTACACATGTCACGAGTGTTATCTATATAATTCCACACCTGAGATTTTGAACAGATTTAGTGACACCATGGTAACACTCATTTAAAAGGGGATCACACTAAAAGGGCTGACCCTTCTCCCTTTAATTGACAGTCCCATCAATTAACTGTTCATCGCAGAATTAGACGACGGGTTTTAATACACTACCTGCCGCCTCCACATAATGCTTCAGTTCATGGACCTGCTTAGCATAGTGTTTGTAGAACACTCTGGATAACTTCCATCCAGTATATGAGCGAAGACTCTTAAATTCCATATACTGAAAAAAGTTCAGTGATGAAGCAATTTTTCTCGGATCATGACCTGCGGGAGTACTGTCAGGATCTGCTCTGCGAATAAAGTAGGTGAGCTTTGCCCTCAGTTGTTTTAGGGATAAGTTTGATCCGGAGGTTTCTCCTTTAAAGATCTGTCCTCCCCTGAAGTCTGAGGTTCTACGAAGATAGACCTTTAGACACTCTACAGGACATAAAGACACATCTTTCTTCAGAGGGCAGATTCTCCAGGGACCCCACCTCTTAGTGGGTAGCTCGTTCTTAGCGAGAAAGGTTGGATCAGGAAAGAGATTCAGTTCTCCCGCTTCTGTGAACTGAATGTGGCCCTCATCTCTAGATAGGGCCACTATTTCACTAACTCTAGCCCCGGAGGCTATAGCGAACAGAAAAATAACCTTTTGGGTTAGATCCTTGAGGGAACAATCATTGTTGTTCACAGATGAGGCATAATGTATGACCTTGTCCAAAGACCATGAGATGGGCTTTGGCGGTGCTGCAGGCCTAAGCCTTGCCCATACCTTCGGAATCTTATTAAAGATTTCATTCGCCAGATCCACTTGAAAGGCATATAAAAGAGGTCTAGTCAAGGTTGACTTGCATGTAGATATCGTGTTGGCCGCCAGACCTTGATTATGAAGGTGGACAAAGAAGGACAGATAGAAGTTCATTGAAATTTCTTTCGGTCCTTTTGCTTTCACAAAAGCAACCCACTTTTTCCAAGATGACTCATATTGTCTTCTAGTTGACTTAGACTTGTATTCTTCTAAGAATTCTACATTGCCTTCTGAGATCCCAAATCTTTTCCTAACCGCTAGGGAAAGAGAATCATGAAATAAAGGGTTTGGTCTCTGAGTGATAAATCGAAGGCATTTAACTTCTGAACCTTCTGAGATAGTTCTGGGTTCAGTTCCTTCACTAAAGGGAACCGGTTGCTCTTGGGTTACTTAGGAGCCAACAGTGCCACTCCTCCCTGGAAGGATCTCAGCATGTTGAGGACCTTCAGCAGGAGATTGGATGGGATGAACAAAAATTCCTGAGTCCATCACTTCTATACTAGAGACATGATGTCTGTTATCTCCACTAGAGGATCCTTGTATGGGGCTACAAATCGAGGTAGAATCTTGATGACACTCGTGACGAAGAGGTTGATCTGCAGCTCGGGGACTTGTTCCCATCTGGGAGAGAATAAGTCTGCGTCTGTGGACCATTCTAACTCTATCGGCTTGAGCCCGAGTAGAGCATCCGCTGTTACATTGTGGATCGATTTTACATGAACTGCTGATAGGTGCCATCCTTTTAGGTAAGGGATGGCTAACATCACCTAAACTATATGAGACAGTCTCTAGCATTGTCGGTTTCGACGTCTCATTATCGCCTCGATGTCCCAGATCAGCCTGAGGAGGTCTGATCTGCGTGGAGAAAGTTTCCCCACCCACGACAGGACCAACATGGCTTGGATAGAAATGACCGAATCTCTTGGAATTTCCTCTGGTGGGAGTGAATACCCCATTCTTCCGACTAGTCATCCATGCGGATAATCTTCAATAGTCGGGGTAATTGCAAGGGCATGGTCTTGCACAGGCTTTTGGCCTTTGACCATTGTTTGGGAAGCTATTAAGGAAAGACCGATATCAGTCCTTTTAGATCTCTTCGAGCGTTTGATGCGTATCTTCTCCAGACTCTTAATGCATCTTTCAGCTGTGCACTTAGCACTGGGTCTGTCACTATTGCGAACCAGAGAGAGTTCAGAACTCCTCCCTGTTAGCGTCCTGGAATCCTGACTGATTACCATAGTCTCTTGGCCGACCCTGCGATCTCCTTTTACATCCCCAAGGGAAAGGAGAGTTGGTGTGACCACAGGTCTCAATGGTTATTTAACCATTGAAGCCTTTGAGCTGGAGAGAATCGAGACTTCTTGAAGCTTATCTTGCATCCCCGATGTTCCGAGAACCGGAACACTTCCTTGGATGCTCATAGATCAGCCACTTCGGGTGCTGCCCACCCCAGCCTTTCATCCAGGTACATTGTTGCCTGAAAAATTTCTAGGCTTGGTTTTTGCGAGACTGTGTCTGCTAATCCCGTGAAGATACTTAGGACTGTGTTTAGTCCGACAAGTATCTTTCCTAGGACATACGTTACCCTCTGTAACTTGAATCCTAGGCAGGAGGAGAGGGGATGACTGACTGGAAGCTACCAATAGACATCTTTCAAGTCTGACAAGACTGCGAGCACCCCTTTTTGAAATAAGGTCCTTATGTTCAAAAGGATTAACATTCTGAACTTGCTGTTTTATTTGAACTTGTTGAGTGGTGACAAGTCCAGAATGACTCTGAGTTTTCTTGAGTCCTTCTTGTGAACACCAAACAGCCTTCAATGGAATTCGATGGACTATACTTTCCTTACCACCTGTATGCTCCAGAGCACTAAGGTATACTCTTCCAGGAGGGGGTTGGAGTGTAGGAAGAGTTGAGGAAATGATGGTGGAGGCATATCTCTTTTCCATCCTAGTCCCATCTTGATTAGGCCCTAGACCCAAGGATCAAAGGTCCAGTGATCCTGAAGGAACCTCCCTCCTACCAGAAGCGTCTCTTTGCTTCGCCTGATCAGAAGGTTTACATATTCGACCACTTGCCTGTGGCACCGCGGTCATCGTAACTATGGGCTGTTGTTGAACAGCCCGAGGAAAATTTCTAGATCTTTCCGTTTTCCTTTTAGGTTGGGGAGCCACATCCGTGGAAGACTTTCTCTTTGAAAAGATGCCCCACTTTTGGAGAAGTCCTATATTCTCTGTGGTGGCCTTCTTAATCACCTCTCTAACTACCTCGTTTGGAAAGAGGTCTCAACCCCAGATGTTGGAAGATATTAGCTTCCTGGTTTCGTGTTTCACTGTTGCAACAGCGAACACAAACTCCCTACAGGCTCTCCTAGCCTTCATAAAGACATAAAGGTCTTTTACTAAGGTGGCCATATGCATTTTGGCCAAGACCATGAGCATGTCTGGGGTACTTTTATGAGCTGAACACAACTCTGTGCAGTTCTGTAGGGATAGGGAGGCTGCAAGTCTCTCCTTTGTCTCTTGTTCCTTGCCCAAAGAAACTCAGATAGTTTAAGGAGATTCTCGCTAAACTGTCGTCTAGCGACATCCGCGTCTAGTCTTCCTACTGAAAAGGTTAAGTGGACCTCCTTCCAGTCTTTCTCCTGTATGGGGAAAGCTGGTGACAGAGGCTTGCACTCCTCGAGTGCAGGATATGGTCTACCTGCCTCCACTGCCTTGGCAACAGATTTAAATGCTTTCCATGTAAAGGGGAATGATATTAAAGCAGGAGCAAGAAAGGAAGGGTGTCTGTTATTTAGTGTGAACACTTTCGACACCGAGTAACCCACCTTTCTCAGGCTACTTGACAAGATACCCTGTGCCTTATCATGGTCGAGAATCATGACTTCCTTTAGTTCTGTTTCTTTTTTTTGACGTTGGTTCATGCCTCAGTCGAATGAAGAAATTAAGGAAAGCATCAAAGCTTGGCCAAAACTGGATTTTGTTTAAAGGAATAGTACCCATGTTCTCCAAGATGTAGAGTTTGCCGTTAAAAATCGGCATAAGCTCCGCAAACCTCCAAGGATTGGTTTTGGACCATGTCGGAAGGTCTTGGTCTCTGGGTCATTTGTATAACCCTTGAGGAGCAACGAGTGGAGCTTCACAGAGCTCTATCTTGAATTTCACTTCCTCCTTTTCGTCTTGTTTGCGAAAGTTTTCTATTAGACCTTTCATATGGGCCAGTTATTGGATGTTAACGGCTCTAGACCCAGCACTGGAAGCAATTCTGACCCGACATGGTCCACCTCTTCCCGTGGGGGCTTCCTGCCCTCCATCCCAAGGGCTACCTGGCCGCAGGGAGGTGTAAATTGTGCCTGGGGCACCACTATTTCCTTACTTGCTTTCGGGAATAGTAAGCTACGCATCTTATCATTAGGTAGGTATGGTCCCGGACAGATTTTCTATAATCCTCTCACCCAGTTGCGTAGTTTCTTACGAGCTGCATCCCTAGACTCCAACGACTTTGGATTCTCGAAACCCTCAGACATTAAGGTTCGACATACATTGCAAACTTGCGGGTTCCAATAATGCAGGGATTCAGAAATAATATTGCAGGGGGCATGAAACCTGAATGTATTATGACCATAAAAGTACTTACTCTTGATATTGCAGAAGACTGCAACACATGTCATCTGGGGTTCCTCCTGTAAAGAAAGGAAAGCAGAACGAGTATACAATTGAATATCTCACAGATAAGCAATATATAAAAGTCATCTTTTAACTTTTTAGCTTAGGATAGTAAGCTAGAAAGGGATAGTGGGAGACACATTCTTGTGTATCCCTTGTAAGCAAATGCTGTTACCTTCCCTCAGTATTATCTATAAAGAGATTCCTCTATCAAGGAACCCTAACGAAAGGGTTTTAACCCCTAGGAGTAGAAAAGTGTACAAGTCACTGCCCCTTTTTATTCTTCAACACTGTGGGGCAAGGATGACTGATTTCTAATCAGAGCATTGAAGGAATTCTATTCTTTCAATATAGGAACGGTCTCAGCAGAAGCCCGCACAAGGGTACCCAAGATATGTTCGAAACTAACTACTGTATAATCATACTATAGTTTTCTGTTTGCAGTATATACTATATTGCAAATACCGACTACTGTATAAATATATATAATGTAGTTCAGCCAGTGTGGGGCTATTATGGCAAGCATCTGATGGCACGGTCCAGCCGGCATGACGCCGACTGGACTAGGAAATATAAAAGACATATATTTGTGTATCCTACCCAGCCCATTTGCTGTAACCTTCCCTTACAATATTAAAATCATAGAATTTCCTGATCAGGGAAACTCAGGATAAGGGCTCTAACCTTTTAGTGTTAGAAGTGTAATACCACCAGCCCTTTAAACTATTTAATATTGTAGGGTAATATGAAAACTTATTTCTAATCAGAATATTGAAGAAATTCTATTCTTTCAATATAGGATTGGTCTCAGCAAACACCCGGGCAAGGATACCCAAGATATATTGGAAAATAACTACTAGTATAATATATACAATAGTTTTTCTATCTTCAGTATATCCTATACTGCAAATATACTGACTATCTGTATAAACATATACTGTAATTCAGCCGGCTTATAGCCGGCATAGCTAGTCCCTGCTAGCCCAGCCAGCATGCTAGCTAAAAGAGAGAGAGACAGTATGGAGTGATGGCTGCCTTATACTGTGTATGTATACACTAATTAAGGATGTAAATATCTAATTTACTGCCTTTCTCCAGAAAGAAGGTTCAAATGGAAGGGGAGAATGTAACATTCAGGCTTCCATCCAGCCACAAGTACCATCGCCGGCAAGGTTCGGCCAACACATAGCCGGCAGGCTAGCACCCAGCAGCACTGGTACAGTCGGCACACTGCCGGCTGAGTTAGCACCTATCTGTGCCGGTCAGCCTAATACCCCGGCAATAGAACTTGTGGCCGGCAGTCCAAGGGAGAAGTGTAGAACCTTGGTGATGGAAGGGACTTCCCACCAACAGCCATCATGGCTGCCAGCCGCCGACAGCCACTGGCATCCGTCATGGCTGCCGACAGATGACATGGCTGCCAGCTGCCTGCATAGCCGCCAGCAGCCGTCATAGCCACCGACAGTTTGTAAAAAACATGGCCGCCGGCAGTTGTCATGGCTGCCAGCAACTGGCATAGCCACAGGCAGTCGGACAACAGCTGTAGAGTAGGAGTCTGGCCGGCCCCCGCAATCCACCGGCAAACGGTGAGATTGCAGGATGACGGCTCAAAGAAATACGATGGCTCGGCCATCACAAAAGAACAGAGGGGGAGGGAGAGGGGTCCTGTATGAGGTGTGGAAGGAGCCGGCAAGGTTGCTGGTCCTACACACCCTTAAGAAACTCTCTTTCAGTATCTGCGCCATCCTAGGCGGCCCGAGAATTTCTATTTTCCAACCTAGGGTCTGCCAATACAGTTAAGGGGACGGTAGCAGTGCCGCCTCCTCTCAACAAGGGAGAAACAGAATTCCAGTGCCGGTGCCATCCTAGGCCTCAGAAGAATAACTATTCTTCAGCCTAGGGTCTGCAAGCACAGGATTAGTCTACTAGACCACAGGGAGAAGGTGGCGGCATCATACAACCACTTCAGGTGCGGCCTAGGGAGAGCTAGCCTCCTATGTCAGCAGCCTAGCCGGCAGGGGAATGACTATTCACCCTGCCGGCTGACTGTCGGCACAAGACTAAATACTATGAGGTTCTGACCAAATCCCAAAACCTGCTATCTGCGGCTAAGTGAAGAGACAGAAAACCCTAGGCTAGTCATGCCTGAATGAAAACTCGAGGCACGACCCACTAGGGTTGTAGCCTTTAAATCTACACTAGAGACGAGTATCAGTATGTATAATAATTCTAGGAGATATCTATCACCTAGGTTAGGTTACCTAGGCAAGACGAGATCTCGGTTACCTAAATCACCGAAACTCTGACTTATACGATCGACATTATGCATATAAATATCTTTACAGGTATAAAATGCCTAAATAGTTTTCATAATTAAATAATTAATGCTATTTCAACTGGGAAAGTCATTCTATTAACTATATAACACATGCCTAACGAACGACAGCGCCCATGTCGCCTCCGGTAACAGGCCTAGCTCCTAATCACAATAAATTACTCTAATTTCACTGTGAGACAGGTGCTAAATTACACATATTGTAAAGAATAAGTACTCACCTTTCCAGAGGCGAAAGAAGCTGGAGATTACATAATAATCCTTGAAAATCGATCGAAAAGATCAGATCAACAGGGAACACCACGGTGCAAAATCGCTACAGAATTAGGAATGTCCACCATCTTGGATATGGCGCTGTTGTGATACTCCCTAGTAGTATGGGAACTTTCCCCCTCGAAGCGTAAACGCTATTCGGGGCGCAGATTGCTATGTGGCGTGTCAAGAATACGTCCCCTGATATTATGCGATATCCTTGAGACAAATTTTAAGTTTATTCGCGTCAGGAGTTAGAAATCTGGAGACCTAAAGGTAAAATTCTCTGGGAATATCAAAGTAGTACATATATCCCTTAAGAAGCTATTAATAGGAACTTCCATCAGGACGACATGGCTTGAGCCCAAAAATATATATATCTATATACACACACATATATACATATATATATATATATATATATATATATATATATATATATATATATATATATATATATATATATATATATACATATATATATATATATATATATATATATATATATATATATATATATATATACATATATATATGTATATATATATATATATATATATATATATATATATATATATATATATATATGTATATATATATATATATATATATATATATATATATACATATATATATATATATATATATATATATATATATATATATATATATATATATATATATATGCGTAAAAATCACAGGAAAACGTGATGCTCAGATGCAGAAGAACCACAGGGAAAATGAAAATACGAAATATACACTTAAGTCCTGACTAGTTTCGTGATACTTCCTCAGAGGACTGATTTATTGAGAGAGGATTCTTTACAATTTATATGGAAAGCAAGCGTACGAACATACATATAGAGATTTAGAGAACAATGACACTCCCTTGCCAACTACCTGGGTCAGGTGTTGAGTAGGAGGAGTCCCCCAAGCTCATTAGACACCTGCTAAAAAGGGTCATTTCTAGTGGCGGGTATATTCTTGTTTTCTTCTATTTTTATTTTCAGTACAGTTTATCTATATGACAATACGGTATCCATATCTATATAAATACATAAGCAAAACATACACAAACATACAAATATATATATATATATATATATATATATATATATATATATATATATATATATATATATATATATATATATATATATATATATATATATACATACATATATACATATATATACACATACATATACATACACATACATATATACATACATATACACATACATATATACATATATATATACACCTACACATACATACATATGCATATATACATTTATATGTATACAACATTAATATCATAGACATATAATGATGTATATATCAATACTTATATCTAGCATAACACTATATAGTGCCACTATACTATGCATACTATATAAAATAATTGTTTCCTTTAATGAATGGTAGCTTAGGTCTAAATATTAATTTCACAGCGACGTTAATTATTCACATAAATTGTAAAGAATCCTCTCTCAATAAATCAGTCCTCTGAGGAAGTATCACGAAACTAGTCAGGACTTAAGTGTATATTTCGTATTTTCATTTTCCCTGTGGTTCTTCTGCATATATATATATATATATATATATATATATATATATATATATATATATATATATATATATATATATATATATGTATATATATATATATATACATATATATATATATATATATATATATATATATATATATCATACTCATCATCATCATCATCATCATTATCATTATCATCATCATCATCCTACGCCTATTGACGTAAAGGGCCTCGGTTAGATTTCACCAGTCAAATCTATCTTGAACTTTTAAATCAATACTTTTCCATTCATCATCTACTACACGCTTCATAGTCCTCAGCCCTGTAGTCCTGGGTCTTCTAACTCTTTTAGTGCCTTGTGGATCTCATTTGAACGTTTGGTGAACTAATCTCTCTTTGGGAGGTGCGAAGAGCATGCCCAAACCATCTCCATCTGCCCCTCACCATGATCTCATCCACATATGGGAATCGAGTAATCTCTCTTAAAGTTTTATTTCTAATCCTGTCCTGCCGTTTAACTCCTAATATTCTTCTGAGGCCTTTGTTCTCAAATCTGCAAAATGGGTTGGATATAATTTTATTGTCATACCATGACTCATGTCCATACAGTAACACCAATCTCTCTAAACTGTTATATAGCCTGACATTTTTATGTAAATTCAAGCGATTTTATTTCCAAATTATACTGAACCTGTCCATTGTCTGATTTGCTTTATTCAATCTTTCATTAAACTAAAATTCTAAAGGTCATGTATTAGAGGTCAGAGTTCCTAATATTCAAATGATTCCACCTCATTAATCCTTTCTTCTTCCAATGATATTTCTTCTTCCATTACACATTCCATTTTCATCATTTCTGTCATTCTTTTATTTACCTTGAACCCAACCTCACATATCACTTCATGCATTCTGGTAAGCAATCTTAGCAAGTCCTGTGATGTTCTGCTAGTAAGGAAAGCATCATCACCATATTCTAAGTCAGCTAATTTCCTATTACCAATCCAGTCCAATCCTTCTCCACCATCACCAACTGTTCTATTGTTCACAAAATTCATGAGCAGAATAAACAACATAGGCACCAATACATTCCCTTGGAGTACTACACTGTTCACTGGAAATTCACTTGATAAGACTCCATGAACTTTAACTATGCACTTGCTATGCTCGAACAGACTCAATCAAATGAATATGTTTATGAGGAATTCCATCATAAGGTAGGACTCTCCATAAAATTGGCCGGTGCACGCCATCAAAGGTTTTTCATAGTCCACAAATGCCATCAAAAGTGGATTTCTATATTCTACACATTTTTGTACCCCATGACCTAACATGAAAATTTCGTCAGTACAGCTTCTACCATTACTAAATCCTGCTTTCTCATCACTCAGATTTTCATAAATCTTTCTTTCTAGTCTCTTTAGAATGGGCATACTATAAATTTCCATGCCTAGTGACTTATATTTGATGCCTCTGTAATTATTGCAATGAGCAAGATCTGTTTTTTTTTTTTTTTTTTTTTTTTTTTTTACCACTTTTACCAACATTCCTAGTTGCCCCCATTCATCAGGATTTGCCTCTTTACACACCATTCTACAAAATAATCTTGTAAATAATCTAGGAGTCACTTCATTTTCGGCCAACATCTCAGCCGTTATTTCATCGCATCCAGAGCCCTTCCATCTTTTTAGTTTTTTATGATGACTTTGACTTTAAACACTCTGAATTCATACATTGGCACATCAAGGTCTTCCTCAGCTTCAGGTATATCAATAAAATTATTCCTTCAATATCTCGTATTCATGACCTCACTAAAGTGTTCCATCCAACGTTGCCTTTCTTCATCTTCTGTTGTTATAGCCGACTCATATCTCTTTCTGATGGCTATATGCTTCTTCTTTTTTTGCCCTCGTAGAAATTTCTTTAGTAAATCTGTGAGCATTTCTTACAGTATAGTCACTCCCTGAATTCATAGATTTGTCACCATCATCTGCTTTCCTGTCTAAATATTATCTCCAGTAATTCCTGGCTTTCTATTGACTTCACTATCAATACTAGAATACTTAGCATGCTCTACCTTGTAATTTTCATTACTTCCTCGAAAACTTTCAACACTGTTTTTTTCTGTCTCCTCTTTATAGTATCCCAAGTTTCACTTCATCTTCATGGTTTTCTCCTTGTAACTGAATGTCTCAAAACTTCACTACATACTAACTGATATATGTTCATAATTTCACACCATTCTTCATTAATAGTCTGCTCTTCGTCTCTTAAAACCTCAAAGACTGCAAATCGATTCCTTCATTTATTTGCAAAGGTTTCTCTGTGCTCATCTTCTAAAGGCTTAGTTGTTTCAAACCCTGGTAGTCTATCTACATTTCTGTTGTGTGCTTTTAGTTCTGATTTCTGTGTGGCTATGAGGAACTGGTGATCACTACCAATATCTACACCTCTATTGCTTCTTACATTTCTCAGAATCATCCTTCTCTTTTTTATAACTAGCTATGTGATCTATTTGATTTTTTTTAATTGCCACATGGTGAAGTCCATGTATATTTGTAGATGTCCTTGTGCTGGAAAAGAGTACCTCCAATAACAAGATTGTTTGTTGAACAAAAACTTATAAAGTGTGCCCAATTTTCATTTGCATTTTTGCCAAGACACTCATTGCCCATCACATTCTCTATGCCTTGATTATTATTTCCAACTTTAGCATTGGAGTCACCAATCACAATGTTCATGTCTCTCTCAGGGATCTCATCTATTATACTCTGCAGTTCTTCATGGTATTCATCTTTCATTTTTTCGGGTGATTCATTTGTTGATGCATAGCAAACTATAATACTCATATTGCTCTGCTTTGATTTAAACTTGGCAAGTAACATTATATTATTTACAGCTCTGCATTCCGTTAATGCCTTTTCTGCTCTTGGTGTCATCATCATTCTTACTCTTTCTCTTCCAATTCCAGCTACTCTTCTTCATGAGTAGATATATATATTGCCATGGTCTAAACTTTCATTATAACGTGTTTCTGTTGGGGTCAAGATATCAAAATTATACTTCATAAATTCATTCTCCACTTGCTGTAACTTCCTAATCTGTTTCATATTATTAACATTCCAATTTCCAATTTTTTATTTTTCTTTAGTATTTATAAACCGGGAGATTCTTAGCACCCCGCTACGCCCGGGACTGCGGGACATTCTGTCATTTTAGCTTTCCATAGAGTGACTAAATCCATAGAAGATTCATGGGCTAAATTCATCAAAGGATAGCCAGTTCCTTGTAATGCACAGTACCTATCTAAATAAAGCAAGTGACCCCTGCAGGTCTATACTAATTCTAGTAAGATCATCCGCCGAATATCCCAATACGTCACACAGCTACCAGTGAATTGATCAAGATTTAGGGAGGTATTTCTTTCACACCCAAAGTTCTCATTTCTCTAAGTTGCTCATTCGCTTGTATAACCGTTAGCATACATGGATTGCTAAGATATACCCCCTAGCACGGTAATACGTTAGTTATTACTTAGAAATTTTACATTCTTTTAGGTTCTCAAGTTTGCATCACCAACGTCTAATTTTGTGTTTTAAATATGCCAATAAACTATACACATTAAAACATCTTAATCTATTTAAAGGTTTTAAAGGCCGCTCATGAATGGCAGAGGCAAGGGACAGTGACATTGCCCTATCAATCAGGACAATGCCCTAGAGGCTGACCATATATATATATATGATCAGCGCCCAAGCCCCCTCTCCACCCAAGCTAGGACCAGGGACAGCCAGGCAATGGCTGCTGAGGACTCAACAGATAGACCTATAGGCTCCCCCTTAGCTCACAAGGATGGTAAGGTTGCAGAGACTAATGGCACAAACGAGACTGAGCGGGACTCGAACCCAGACTGGCAAACACCAGGCAGAGACGTTACCAATCAGGCCACAACAACCCATTTGTTATATTTTTTTCCTTTTCATATAAAACACAAAAGAAATGTTGAACTTTTTTCTTTTTTTTGGGGGGGTGGGGGTGGGGGGGGGGTAATGTTGAAACGTAAACTAAATATAATTACTGATCAATCCATCATTTTGGGACAAAACTGGCAACCAAGCGTACGAAAGAATTTTCCACTCATCTTTAGAAGTATAGCTATTTGGAATAAATTACTGTATAATGAAATCTAAAGCATAATAACAAATATTTCATGAAATTCACACAAACCCCGTGAATATAATGTTCCATCTTCTTCTTCATGTCTGACCTAACGATAAAGTTCTCCGGTTAATAAAAGAGAAAATTAACTTTTCAAACTCGTTATGACTTATAAAAATGAAAAAAAAAACATCATAAAATAGATATTATGGAAATATAGTCTCTCAGCCAAACTAGGAGGTATGTGATTCTTGAATAGTCCATTATTCAAAATGAGAAATAAATTTGATGGAAAGTTTACAGCCATGTATAAAAACCTTATCGTCACTCTTGTGAAAACAAACAAGAAAAGACCGGACTACAATAAATTAAATCGGATCAAATTGTATAACTAATATAAACTCATCCACTACACGTGCTAGTAAGTGGATGTACGAGTATATATACCAGGTCCATCATTTACCAAATTAGATTTATTTTGGTTTTCTATACAGTTCGAATACTTTTTAAAACATCAGGCTACGTTTACAATTTGGATATCACCTTAAGTATTTAAATGCTACTAAGTTCCGTGAACTTCCGTTTGTGAATTTGCACTCTCCCTAAAAAATCATGACTTCTAAGGGCTTAACTCTCAATATATGGTATAAGATATAAATTAGGTAAATATGTATACCAATACAATGAAAAAGCTAAACGGAGTTGCGATGAAAAAATTACTAAGCATCAGTTACTTTCCATTTCACTATCGAATTCGTAACTATGGAAATCGCTTAATCATGTTCTTCTCGTTTATAGTGAGAGCCTCTTGCGTAAAAGGTTACACCCATAAGAGGCCTTTTCAAAGAAATGAATGACAAAATTTTCGGCGGCCATGTGCGCTCAAAATCTTTCCATTTTCTTGATAGCCTGAACCGTAAACGATATATTAATCTGGAGATTTCTGATTGATTAATCATTTATTTTCGATATTCTCAACAGAGATAAGTCAGTTTAAGTGAATCACCAATGGTCGAATGAGTTCCAATAAGACTTCGTCTATATTAGAGTAACATTTGACTTTCAAATATTATAGGAAATTGAAGTGCCTCCGGTCACAACTGCTTTGAAACGAGAGGGAGCACTCAATAAACTCTCGATAATCCAACTGAATTCTGGAGAGGGTGGTTTGAATGGACAAAAGAATTACGTTTACCCATGGAGACGCAGTGAATGTATAAAACAAGATATTATACAATTGTACTGTGGAAGTACACTCTTTCCTCTTTTTTTATTCTTTTTGTGTGAAGCATAAACAAAAGAACAATGAAACCTCTGTCTAAAGCAGGTCATTCTATACGATTCAGTGAAAAAAAAACATAAATAATAGAAATAATAAATTGCCAAAAACGGATGAATAATCGTAGTATTGCACATTTCTACGGATTAAACGTGGATTTTTGAGTTTAGTTCAATGAATAAAAATCGAACAAATCATTTATTTTTTCACTATATCAGCCATGGACAGCAAAGGCTATGATCCCGCTGCAACAATGGTGACCAGTTCTTTTCATAGAACCAGCGCTTGTTTTCCAGAATCCAACCAGAGAACAGAAAGTTGAAAAGTGTGGACAGCTGAACTTCGAAGAGCAGAAAGTGAACACAATTCTGGAGCTTCCAGACTCCTACCCTAATGGCAGGCCTAACTTGAAGAAAAAAACTCTTTTCCCCAGAGCTGGGTGACACACCCAGACACCAGTCTGCAGACGCTACAACTGGTAATCAAATATGAGTGGCTGGAGAAGGTCAATGTAACAGCTGGGTCAGTGGATGTGACTTGTCCAGACCACCATGCTTCACAAAAGATAGGAGACCCATTTGAAGTCAGCATTACATCACATTTTCCTCTGCTGCAAGATCAGTCCACTCAGCTGCTACAGTCAAGCGTGTGATAACAAGATCAAAGAGATAAGTGTCATTTCTGAACCCATGTCAGATGACAGACATTACTGCTTACAAGCCACTATTTACAATAACCAAACCAGTCCAGTAGCCCTAGGCTAACATCTACAGTGAGGATAATTTTGTTATGATGTTTTGAGGCTTGCACATTGAGATGGCTTAAATGATGTCCATTGGAACTCTACTACAGGACAGTGGTTGGGCAGCAGCCCTCGTAAGGGCAGGGATAGCATCTCCTGGGACTGCATATTTCTTTCTGTCAGCTTCAAATATAAATAGGACAGAACAGGTAAACCAGATAAAAGCAAGCAATCTTTTCAAGCACCCGAAGGCAGTCCACATGGACTAATTAAAAGAGACAAATGATTAACCTGACCCAGTTCCTGGGTTCAAAGCTTGGTGTGGGCTTTGTAAATTGCAAAGTCCTCAGTTTCATTTCTGGTGTATGATGATATATATCTGATCATTCCAGAAAGCCAACGTCTTCCTGTACGTTTTGTCATTGGCTGAATTGACACTGTACTTCTTTGCCATCAACAATGTAAAGTAGGCATGCAACAGAAGCAGGATGCAAGTCATCATGGTTAAATCCTGCAACACAGATATTGTCATCATTAAAGTCAGTGTTCAGAAGGAACTTCAGGAAGTAAGTCTGCAGCAGTTGTGGGTTGCCTTTGAATAAGGACAGAGGTGGGTTCTTGTACATGAATTGTGTTGCACTCTTGCAGAAAAGAGTAAAGGGACGTTCTTCTTCCAGCCCTTCATTGAGTGCAATGTTGTTTCAGCATTTCATAGCTAAAAATCAATATGTCAAATTTAAGAAAGGGATTGGTAGGACAAAAAGATTAGAAAAAATAGTTAGCAAATGAGACAAAAACCAAAGATATAAAATGAAAACCGGTTGGGGGGAGACTAGCATTTTCCTGTCTGCTTAGCAAACATGGGATTTTTGTGTTGAGGGTTCCATTATCTTCAGCTAAATTAGCTAGTACCCACTGGCAGTGGATGATGAAGATCTGAAGACCTATGAGAAAATCATGGTCAAAATGTATGACTGATCAAGCACAGCTAAAGATGTTGATGATGTACGATTGGACATGTGCACACAGAAGCAGAGGCCATACAAAGCCATTCCTGCAGCCAAAGCAGATCTAAAACAGCCTGTGAAGTATGCTGGCTACCAGGCATCTGGAGTCAGTCAACAGTATGTCAACCAGAAATGCTGACTTCTGCCAACTGGGGCTGGACCAGAAAGATCTGTGGTATATTGGTTTGAGCTACCCCTATTGCAGTAAATTGGCCAGTAGCTGAACTAGTGTGGATTCAAGTCAGAATATAGAGGTAGAAGCAAATGCCACTTCTTTGTTTGACCTGCATGGCACTTCAGTTGAATTAGCACGAGCTGGAATCATTTTAGGATAATCATCTATGGAGCAAAATAAAATGTGGCAGACAAGTTAGGCCTACTGCCTATATGTACGAGTACATCCCATAACATATTGGATTGATTGTTCCCATGATAAGGACACTTTTTTCACTGAACATGATTCCAGGACTGATATTATGGTACAAGGAAGCTAGTGAGTAGGTGCATAGTTCCAAATTCTCAGATTCTACAGGGGGAAAAATGTATGAATTGACACAAAGATCATTCAAATAGGATAAGACTTTACAATTTTATTGCAAAATTTAATATTCAATGGCCTCCATCTTGAAATTTTAGGTGGTTAACAGGTCTTATAAAAAAGCAATCCTCAGGGAGTATGTAACCCATATTTGGAGCCTGTTCCCAGAAATAGTCGATTGTTACAGTTATGTGCTCTCAACTTTTGAAGATGAGTGGTTTGTATAGGAAATTCACCTTACTTGTTCAAGTGAATTCACTTCTGTGGTATTCTTGGGGTTAGCAGCCTCAAAATCATTTCAAATTATCTAACCATCAGAGTTATCTATAAGGTGGCCTAGCAGTTATAAATAGTTACATGGTTCTTCAGGAAATCCAGGAGTAGGGGAAATCGTATTCACATCAATTACTTGAAGTAGGAAAATAAAATCAATATTGACAAAAATCTTAAATACACACCACCAGCCTTTCGTGGAGACCACTCCTTAACCAATGACACAAAAAAGTCCAGTCTCGCAAATGTCTACCCCAAACCATTTCACATCAACATGATTAGGGTGACCCAAGTGTAGGATAAGCACACTTGATAGAACTGTGGATATTGCATAAATACAGTATAATTATCCCGATTCTGAATGATAACTCTGGCCAAGCTGGAGAAACTGCAGAGAACTGACCAAACCTTGGAATCCTTAGGCTCGTCCTATGGGACCATCCTGCCATTAACACATCAGTATGATTTACGTATTGACAGCTATCTTGTGAGATCATTATTTAATGGTTTGTGAGACCACCACAGCTCCTAATATTGGCTTCAAAATTAGCCTCAAATCCTACCAATGACATCCTTTCTAAAAAATCAATATGTCAAATTTAAGAAAGGGATTGGTAGGACAAAAAGATTAGAAGAAATGGTTAGCAAATGAGACAAAAACCTAAGATATAAAATGAAAACCGGTTGGGGGTAGACTAGCATTTTCCTGTCTTGCACAGCTATATAGGGGAAAACTGACAAAATATGATGGTTGAAGTATTAATAAGAAAAAAAAAAAAAAAGAGCAGAAAGCCAATTTGAGTTAAACAGGAGGAGACTTTGCCTCTCCATGTTTCAGAGCCCTTTTGCCCATCACATTATCCAATATGTAAGAAAATATTACACGTAAGAGCCACTTTACTCTCTCATTATGCAAAGGAAGGGGAAGAAAAATATAACCTATCTCAAGCTTTAAGTGTAATAGAAAGTAGAAGAATTTGGACCGACAAAATACAAAATCACGCCTTTCTTCAACATTGATATCATTTTATGGTGCCTGCTATACTTTTTATTATAACTTTATAGAAAAGATACTTAAAGATGGTATTTTTTCTATCACTCTTCACTCCTATCATTTTCTCTTTGTAGAATTGTTCTTCCTTACATAGGAAATACGAACAGAAAAAATGAAATGAAATGTAAAATAACTGTCACATTCACACTCTAGCTACTATCATATAATAACCATTTTAATAAAAGACTCTACAGCATCAGTTACTACATATACCAATACAGAAGGTTATTCAGCAGTTTGCTGAGTACCGTTACACACACTGCACCTTTTCCAATTACCTTGCATATATAATTGCTTCCTGGATACACATTTAATAACATATTTCACATCCTTCATACGCCCCTTCGTAGGAAATCCTCCAATTTGTCCTTTTAACAATCCTAATTCTCTTCACCAACCCCTTTTCCAGTATTTTTAATGTAAGATCAAACCACTTCAATTAACACTGATTCATCATTTTTCCTCAATAGCCATCGCATCACTCCTACATATATCCTCATTTGGCAATCCTTCAAGTCTACTCATATTACACAATATTCATTTCCACACTATGCACTTTTTTTTCATGCACATTAAAGATTTGGGTTTAACTTCGATATACAAGAGTTGGCCAATCCCTTTAAGCTTTCCTACTCTGGCTTCCGTGACTACTAACATTTGTCTGCAAATATTGGTTTCAGTGTGTAACTTATCTCTTATCTCAGCCTCATCATTATTTAGCATATTCATTATAAAATGCCCATTTAAATCCATTGATTTCATTCTTACTTTACCCATCACAGCGGTTCTCCAGTTAAACCCCTCAATCTCATTCTTGCACATACAATATGCATGCTCAACTTTTCCTACTTTCAAACTGTTTTACTAGTTTTTGCCTTTTCTATTTACTCTCATAATCAGTGCTGTATCATCAGAAAATATCACGTATTCCAGACACCATTCACATACCAAACTAATATTTTTTTTTCTGTGTTTTGCATTAATTCATTCATAATCATATATAATAATCATGACGATATAACAAATCCTTGTCTCTGATTAATTTCTCCAATAATCCATATAATGCAGCCATTTCTCACAATTGCTTCAAATCTTCTGTAAAAAAAAAAAAAAAAAGTCGTTATCACTTTTAAAAGGATTATCCTCAACACAGTCCACACTGCCTCAAAATACATTCTATTAAAAGTTTTCTGCAATCTTTGTAAGTTACCTGCAACTTATATCCTTTCTCCAAATTCTCCACTAACTGCTAAATAACAAAAACTTATCCCTTCATGGTCTAACCCCAACAGTTCTTCTCCAGTGAATCTTTCTATAATTTGTCTCTTAACATACCATACAAAACATTTACCACTAGCCTAACGAAATTATAATTTACTCAAAGCATCCTCACTGTCCATCTATCGATTCTATTAAAAGTTTCTCTAGCTCCACATAAGATACACAAAGGATTTTATATTAACTTTCAAAATTTAAAGTCAACATTTTTACATTATAACATCAGAGTCGTACACCCTTTTCCAGGTCTAGACCCTACGATAAATCCCCTATTAATCCTTCTTTCATCTACCTACTTTCTCAATCATAACTCTACTATATACCTCTATCACCTGTAACTTAATGTAAACGAAGAAAATTACGCCTCTCGTCTATTTCTTATGAGACTTTTCATCATCCTATCAGACCTTGCAAAGCACCTGCTAGCCTCACCTTAATTTTTGCTTCGACCACCGTAATGCAGCTTCTTGCTTATAATCACAGTACTGACTAATGTCTTTCCATTCTTCATTCTCCTGACAGCCATATATAAAATTTCAATGGTAACTTTCACAAGCAAATCACAAACTTACAGTGACCTTTCATATTTGTGAATCATTCAAATATCCTTCTATTTTGAATTTCCCTTACAATAAATGTGTAAAATATTTACTTCAGTAAACCTTCTTCAGCAATAACTTTCTAACAAACCTATTATACAATATATATTTTCGCCATGAAATGATATAAGCCAATACGAATCTCTCTATCTCTATCAATTTCTTCAATAACCATCCTCTCTCCATTTAATTCTTTTGGTATAAATTTTCTCCCATAAGACTTGACTCATTTTATTCTCATTTTCTATCTTTTATGAAATTTTTTTTCTACTTTCGTGTTTTTTTAGACAAAGTTGTGTGTTCTCCTATGTTCCTGTATCATCCATTCATCGCATTACAACTGTACTTCAAATAGTATCTTCTTTATTTCATCAAACTTCAGATTTCCTTATCCCATCACTAACTGTCTTGGTTCCTCTTGACCAGCTTTTAAATCCAGAAATGGTCTTAGGCCTCTGCCTCTGAATTTTACAAACTCGGCATACCCATCAATTTTTGATTCTCGAGCCCTAGCACATTCTTGATGCATTTTCTCAATATAAGCTTTTGTGACTTCCTTTTTACAGAACTTCTCTTTATTACCATTAAATTTCATTTTCAATACTTCCTCTCTAACTTAAACTTTTATCTCTTCTAACTCCAACTAGTTGATAATCAAATATACCAACAACCACCATTTTTTTTCCATCATTACATCCATGAACTTCCTTTTCATTTTCTTTTCGCTAAATATATTTTTGTTTCAGGCAATCAATTCCTTTAAAGACATTTCCCCTTAAAGTAACTCCAATCTCATCTAACCGATGAACATTGTATCTACCAACAATGGTTAACACATTACACTCCTCATACTCTCCAAGTCCCAATCCTTTTTATATGTACAACTTCAACCTCATCTTCTGCCTTGTGTAATCTACCCATACAATCTCAAACTATTAAATTAGTGTTCTTTCACTGGTCAGAAGTCCCCTTAATACATAAATACTATACCTTCCTTATCTATGAATATCTTATTACTCAAAATATGATCACTTTCTTCCAATTCCTGTACAAATTCCCTTGCCACCTTTGTATGAGAGGCAAAACATTCAACTTTCCTTCTTTTCGACAAATCCTCTTCCAAGCATTTCTTACCTTCTGAACCGCATCCCTTCATATGAAAACAAATGAAGCATTATCCTTTTCATTTATCGGTTAGGAGAAAAAACATGATAGAGAGCTGTGAATCATGCAGTGTAAAAAGAGCTGTATCTTTTTGGTATTCCAAAGAAATGAAGATGTGTTTGCCCTTAACCTTAGATGAAAAGTATTATCCAACGTTCAGGTGGCAATTCCTTCAATTAACAGATCTACAACCGTTCCCTAGGCACTCCTACACCTTAGCATAAATTGTTTCTATAACTCGCAGTACCCATTTAGTCACACTATTCGTTTAGCTTCCCATTTCCGAGAGAGTATTTCACATTATAGAGACTGACCTCACAAAAAATATATTTGTTCCTACTTATGTGATGTCATCTCGCATTGTTTGAGCGATTTTCCTGATGTATTTCATTTAATCTCATATAAAGTGATTCCCATCTACAAAACTTTTCTCGCTTTCTCTGGTTATTTTGTGATAAATTTTCTGTGTAATAATGCGACCCTGATCATAATTAAAGATTTACAAGAGGTATATAACTATTGCCTTTGTTAGATGAGAAAATGACATCCACTAAAGATTAGGTAACTAATTCAATACTATCCATTTTTCAATCTAGTTTATTTAATCGTAATAGTTCTTATATTATATATTTTTCCTACTTTACATGTTGTTATATGCATTTTCTCCTCAAGGGAAGTCCAAGATTGTATACTCTAATTTCAAAAAGGATTTCTTCATTATTCCTTTTGACAGGAATAAAATATTTTTTGGGGGGACAATTGATACATTTTCTTTGCTTTTATTCTAAACTTATAATAACTTCATCATTATCTGTTATTCAACTCTGTCTCTCTCATAATCATCTCGTGGTTCTGTTTGAGCATCATGAACGTATGGTACTTGGCTGATGTCATCTGCAAACAATAAACTTATTGAAAAATTTAACATTATATATTACGTTGGAAACTACCAACCGAATATTATCTTATTCATCAAATAACGACAATAATTTCAAGATCTGTTTATTAGTGTATTTCATGTGGTCACATGCTCCTGATATCTATATGATTGCATACATCTGCATTCTTAACAAGGTCAGAATGAGGTTGAAACTCCCATGTATTGCCTTGAATATCAAATACAGAAATCAAATTAAAATAAATCTGAGCCTCGTCTAATCTAAAGTGAATCCTTGCCTTATGGATTTTGTATCTACTTGACAGAAACAAACAGCTATAAAATCTCTTTACCAAGGCATTGCTAAATACATACGCCATTTACCTCTTTAATGCAAAAACATATTCTTCCGGAAAAAAACTGTCTTCATCATCTCTAGACAACCAAAAGCCTGCTCGCATCACATTATTTATCTACTCTCAAAAAATCTCATATATTCACAATCTTTGAGTTTTGGCTCGTAAGAGCCTTACAGACGAGATGATTTGCAATGGAAGATTTGCTTTTCCTCATGAAAATTTATGAAATGTTCTAACAGACTACCACACGTGCTAATATTGGAAAATTTCTTAGTACTTAGTTTGTACCGTAATAATAGAATTCCCCAAAACTTATACTATGAAAAACCAATAACGCCTTTTCTACCGGCTCATGCCAGGTTTCAGTAAAAGTCCTCTTCAATTTTACTTCCTTCATTAGCATATTCTTAGGGGTTTGTATTATTAACTATACTAATACTACACACCATTCCAAGTAATGTGTATAACCTTTCTTCAGCTCTAATCTTGATTGAGAATGGATATTTATAAAATCAGCTAAAGATTCAGATTAAAATTATGCATGACGAATCTGAAATCTTAGAAATTTTTATAATTATGGAACCACGCATTTGGATACAGAATTATTCTAGTAAACTAATGAAACTTTTGCCTCTAATGCAACCTAAGTACGGCCATATTCTTCATCCAGCCATAACCCATCTTCTTCGTATGGGTTCGGCCACTGGTCTTCCTCCCCCATATCGATTGAGGGCTTCAGCATAGCCTGCACTCCTTACTTCAACGCCTGTCTCTACTTTATCTCTAACAGTATCTTCCGCCGATCTACTGTACAGTATATTCGCCTTACCTTCCACATACAAACCCTGCGCTCTCCTTATTATATCATCCCTATCTCGTCGGATCAAGAAACAACAATTTTAGCCTTAGCCTATGACTTCGAAGGGAAATTTAATCATATGCAATCTATCGATTTCCTGTAGGCTATATGAATAATGAATATGAACGTAAGAGAAATGAAGCTGAAAATTCTGAAATATTTCCAGCTTTCTCGAGGTCTCAATCCTCCTTTCAATGCATTGCTTATGTTTCTCATCCATAAAATTGGAATGGTCACATCACTAAGCTTCATATTTATACCCTAAGCTGCAGAGGAACTTTTTAAACCAAATCTAGACTTGGAACTGATAATTAACCGATCATTTGCTGTAATCGACACAACTCTCTTTTTCTTTGTCAATAAACATTTATTATTTCAACCAACTTGAAAGTCTTATTTCTTTCCAATATAAGATATATAACTCTTTATATGTCTTTTATTGAACAATACACTTATTCTGACAAAGAACTGGTAACGCCCTTTTGACAAACCGAGCATGAAACATGACAAAGTAAGCCAAACAATCAGAAATGTACTTTATGAAAGTGAGAGAAAATAACTTTCATCGAATGAAGATGCAAGCAAGTTGTTGCAGTAAAGGCATACAGGTACATAGAACACAAAGCATACCAACTGCATCAGCCAGGACATCCCCTAATACTTTATGATAAGCAATGTCCCCGGCCACTTAGAAAATACTTTTATGAAAACTGAAAGCATGGGTATAAGTTTTCCTAAAAGGCATTTTCTCAGGAGGTATACACAAGAAATAGCTTGTATTGATATGAAGTAATAGTAAATAGTAAGTAAACTAACTAATACCCTATTTAGTAACTACAAGATCAGTAAGGCGTGACCTATCTATATCTAAAAAAGGGTGAAACTTATTTGTAGTAATTTACGTAATTAGTATTAAGGGTTTTGCTCATAATTTGTAAATATATTTTCCTTCTTGTATATTATCCATAAGTTACTACATAGTTTTGGTTGTTACAGGGAAAGGTCCGACTTCAAGCATTTATAGAAATTAGAAACGAAAACTACACTCTGATATCTACAATGTGAATTGCGGGAAAATGTAGATAGAAAATTGATAGTGCCAAATTATGTAAATTAGCTGTGCATAAATAATGAAAATAAATACAGTATGGATATTCTATTTACAACGTAAACAATGATATCTTAAATATCTAATGAAAGGCCCTTTCACAATCAGGAGTGTCTGAACCATTAATCGTCTTTGATGACATTTCATGGGAAAAAGACGTCGTATATATATATATATATATATATATATATATATATATATATATATATATATATATATATATATATATATATATATATCTATGTGTGTGTGTATATATACACATACATATATATATATATATATATATATATATATATATATATGTGTGTGTGTGTGTGTGTGTGCGTGTATATACACACATACATATATATATATATATATATATATATATATATATATATATATATATATATATACATATATATATATATATATATATATATATATATATATATATATATATATATCCATATATATGCATATACACATACATAAATATATATATATATATATATATATATATGCATATATATATGTATATAAATATAACTATATATATATAAATATATATATATATATATATATATGTAAATAAATAAATATATATATATATATATATATATATATATATATATATATATATTTATATATACATATATAAATATATATATTATATATTTATATATAGATAAATATATATATATAAATATATGTATATATATATATATATATATATATATATATATATATTTATATATATAAAAATATACTGTATATATATATATATATATATATATATATATATATATATATATATATATATATATATATATATATATGTAGGTAGGTAGTGGGTCGGCCAGGGCCCCAGCCACCCGTTGAGATACTACCGCTAGAGAGTTATTGCCTCTTCTGACCGGCCAGACTGTAATACATTGAATCTCTCTCTCTTTGGTTACGGCTCATTTTTCGTTTACCCACACACACACGGAATAGTCTGGCCTATTCTTTCCCCATTCTCCTCTGTCCTCATATATCTGATAACACTAAGATTACCAAACAATTCTTTTTTGTTCAAGGGGATATCTAGTGCACCCTACTATGGGTTTCACAGACAGTGCAAGTCCGATTTTTGGCAATTATTCTGTAACGAACAGTCGTATCAATACGAGATGTTGCTATAGGGTATTACACCCAGTGAGGAAATTTATAGGAGTATCATGAATCATTTATTGTAAATAATAAAGACTTTTGTACCTATACCAAGAGGCAAAACTCATTAGCCAAGCAAGAAAACGAACACCAGGTTGGAAGAGCTCCGCCTGCCTACAACCCCCTTCACCTCCAACCCCCATTTTCTTCCTCCCCTCTCCTTTCTTCCCTCACCTGCCCTACGTCTTTCCTTCTCTCTTTCTCTCTCTCTGAATGTTGCTTTGATTGAAACATATTTTTTACGATGTGTTTTTCTATCAATCTAATAATTATTTACATAACCAATACCATAGAGAGAGAGAGAGAGAGAGAGAGAGAGAGAGAGAGAGAGAGAGAGAGAGAGAGAGAGAGAGAGAGATGAGCAAACCAGTGAATAAAGCAGTCAGTCATCTGATAGGTAACAACCGATTGAATTGTTCCATATCTACAACAATAAATATTATAATTAGATAAGATAGATAGATAGATAGAGTGCTTGATATAAAAAAAAATCATACAAAATAAGTTGCAACTTAAGCTACCTTCTCAGAAAGAGAGCATGAAGGGAAGGGAAAGAACGGAGAGGGATGGATGGCGTGGAGGTGGAGAGAGATAGCTTGAAGCAGGGGGAGAGCAGGTGAGGGATGAAAGGAGATGGAGGGAGGGGGTGGAGGTAGAGGTTCTGTATATTATTGTTCGGTTTTGTGACTGGATGATTGAGATTTTGCCCTTTGGCATAGGGGCAAGTGTCTTTATAATTAATAATTAACGATTCATTATACCCCTATAAATTTCCTCACTGGGTGTAATACCCTATAGCAACATCTCGTATTGATACGACTGTTCGTTACAGAATAATTGCAAAAAATCGCACTTGCACTGTCTGTGAAACCCATAGTAGTTGTTTATTGGTTACTTATCTCTTGGTAAGGGTAGAAGAGACTCTTTAACTATGGTAAGTAGCTCTTCTAGGAGAAGGACACTCCAAAATCAAACCTTTGTTCTATATTCTTGAGTAGCATTATAGCCTCTGTACCATGGTTTTCCGCTGTCTTGGGGTAGAGTTCTCTTGTTTGAGGGTACACTCAGGCACAATATTCTATCTTGTTTCTCTTCCTCTTGTTATAATGAAGTTTTTTTAAAGTTTACATATGAAAGATTTATTTGATGTTATTGTTGTTAAACTTTTCTTTTAGTTTATTTTCTTATTTCCTGTCCTCACTGAGTTATTTTCCCTGTTGAGGCCCTTGGGTTTATAGCATTCTGTTTTTCCAACTAGAGTTGTAGCTTGACAAATAATAATATATATATATATATATATATATATATATATATATATATATATATATATATATATATATACATATATATTTATATATATATACATATATATATATATATATATGCATATATATATATATATATATATATATATATATATATATATATATACATATTGTATATATATATAAATGTATATACTATATATTTATATATCATGACAATTTAGATTCTCTGCTACTGCCTAGGTGATTAACTGTACGGCATAGACATTGCCATATTAAGTGTCATAACTTCATCTTCTAATTCCCAAATACAGATTTTGTATACATGACAGGGGAAATGACATATAAATGGCTGATGAGCCATTCCCTCTTGAAGCCTATAGCAATCAAATGAGTCAGATGTCAGTCTATATAGGGATCAAGCGCGGATCCAGCAAGTTCAAAAAGCGTGTTGTCGGATAGCATAACCAAAGCAGCTGGTGGTCTGGAACCTGAAGCAATTTTAAGCTATTTTAGAGCTATTTTTCACGAATTGGAAACTATTTTTTTCCTAGAAGCTGTTTTACTTTTAATCTATTTACAGCTCTTTTTCATGTATTTGAGACTATTTTCTCCTTATATTCTATAAGGTGAATAAGCATTATATAATTACAGCATCCTGTTAAAATATGTAAAACATTTCAGCAGTAATCTCTACAATTGCTTTTAGTTCATGAATACAGTATACTTCCCTGTAAACCTCATCTGTTGACTACCTCTGAGTTATATCTATAATTGTTGCAGCGCCTGCATCATTCTATTCAATTATCAACTTACAGCAATTCTTGACTAGACGAATTGTATTTAAGTCCCTCGACTTCTTCCAACTTGATTAACATCATAGATAATGAATCTTTTTATTGATAATAATATTATTTTTATTATTATTATTATTATTAGTATTATTATTATTATTATTATTATTATTATTATTATTATTATTATTATTATTATTATTATTATCATTATTATTATTATTATTATTATTATTATTATTATTATTATTATTATTATTATTATTAGCCAAGCTACGAATCTAGTTGGAAAAGCAAGATGCCATAAGCTCAAAGGCTCCAACATGGAAAAATAGGCTATTGAGTAAAAGGAAA